>NC_052485.1:6754961-6965837 GCF_009730915.1 Dioscorea cayenensis subsp. rotundata | reverse complement strand
CCCCAAAGCCGTTGTGGCCTTATCAATTTAAAGAATACCAACACACGAGGCATTGAAATTTTAATAAAAATTTATGAATATTACCAGGCCTCATAACACTTGTCGATTTTAAAAGAAATCAATGATTAACGTGCCGAAGCAGTCACCAGCCCAGCCGATCCGAAACAACAAAATTTGGCCCCTTATAAACCCACATCAAAATTGCCGATATCGTGGTCAGCCCGCCAATAACAAATCATGTGTCACTATTACCTTGTGGCCTGTTGACACAAGATGGCAATTGTCAGGCTCCAACATAATAACAATAACAGCCAGAACAAACGAACGATCAGTTTAGTTGTCCAGTTAAACATAGTAAACTCTTTATCGACACAATCATGACAAATGATAGCAGTCTCAAATTATAGTTAGTGTTTTTCTCAATTATATGGTCTCAAATCAGGTAATATTATTAATTATTTTTCACTGTAGATAATTACTATATTTGTATATTAGTATATAGTATATTAGTATTAGAATTAGTGTTATTATAATAAACTAATGAATGCCTATTTTAGTAATTTGACATTGAAAAAGTCCTTTCAATAATGCATATCCAAACAACTTTTACATATATAAAGCGTTTTACATTAACATATCTAAACATAAAATATAGAAAGACTTAACTGCTTCCTCAAGCACTTTTTTGAAAGCCTTTCTACCCAAACTTAAAAATTTTTATTAAACAATCCAAAATAAGGCCCAGTCAGTTTTGAATAAGCTTACCTCTTTATTATTATGTTAATTGCGGAATTGCTTTTACATTGAAAATGGCTATAAGGATTTTGAATTTTTGTATTATGTTTACGATATTTAGCATGGGAATTTTAATTGGATTGTATAACTGCAAAAGTAGAAGATGATGAATGGCATTGATCCAACCCCCAATAGATGCTACTCAATTGGCTCAATGGAAGATCAAGCATGCTAAAGTGATGCCATGGACTAATGGGTCATGTGATTTTTAGTTCTACTTTACGTCCATATACAACTGCTCAAACAATGTGAAAATATTTGAAAAGACTTGGTAACAGTGGTGGAACCAGAACTTACCGATAGGGGGGCTAAAGCTAGAGTATAAAAATTATCAACAAATAATTATTCATGAAAAATAGTTCAATAATATTAATACAATTTAAATATACATATAGCGAAAAACACTAACTATAATTAACCCGCTATCATTGTCATTGCCACAGATCTCGATTAAAAAAATTTACTATATTTAATCAGACAACTAAATAACTATTCCTATTTATTCTAACATGGTATTATTATATTAGAACTAATTTATAACTTGCCATGCCACATTATCAACTTAATAAAATTAATAAATTATTTTTATAAATTTTTATTAATATTATTCGTAAACTTTTTATTGAAAAATTTGAAAATTTGAATGCCACATTATCAACTTAATTTTTGCCTTAAATTTTATAAAATTTAAAATTTTCGTAACTTTTGGCAACAGAGAAACTTGTTAACCCAAGAAAAAGTATAAAAATTTAACGACTTCAACACATCATCACTTAATTTCTTTAAAAATCATTAAATTATTTTTATAAATTTTATTAGCGGTTATTCATATAAATTTTATTAAAAATTTCAACGCCCTCATTATTAATTTAATTATTTCTTTTAAATTTATTGTACCTTTAGCAACTGAAAAATATATATCTGGCTAAATAGTGTAGCTATCAAAACCCATACCCTTCTGTACCGTCTATCATTGGTCCTTACCGTCATAGGGCTAAGGCCACGCCTCGGGCGCTGGAGTGACAAGGTTAAGAGAAGCCGGGAGCGTGGTTAGTCCACTCCCTGTCATTCACTTCGGATTTCACCTCGAACGGTCAAATATACTAGAGACAGATCGCAGGATCATCTGGTCCGAGAGCCGAGAAGCAGTCGGGCTCAATCGAAGCGCGAAGCCTTTCACATTCTCGCTGCATTTAACAGACGCTGCATTTGCAAGCGGAGAGCAGCCTCTCTAGAGGCCTGCATATGGCACCCAGACATCCCTCAGCGGACGAACAAAGTGATTATCAAAGCGCCATCGACAAGAGAGGAGACACTCTATAGCCTAATGGGGAGCACTGGATCGACGCCGGGACCCGCAAACTAGGAGCGCTGTTTCGCTTGCTAGCCTCGAGACACGGCTTACTCGAGCATCTGGCTGGAACGGAACGCCCTCGACGCATGCGTCATCTCCGCTGTCTCTTTAGACGAAGATTCCAAGACTTATTGGCTATAACTCCCTCCATTCCTCCATTTCATTTCATCCCATTCTTCACTCTCTCATTCTCATTCTCATTCTCATCCTTGGGGAGTGGGTTAAAGAGAAGAAGAGAAGAAAGGAGAAGAGAGCTCCCACTCTTAGGAGAAGCTGAGAGGAGAGGAAGGCCTTGCAGATCTGTCATCGCCAAATAGCTTTTTCCATCACAGAGAGCTCTATCTTTCTCTCCTTATCTTGTGTCCACCTCTTTGTGCATGTTCCCTTGAGTGCAGCGTGAGTTCTCCACACCCACGCAGAGTGCGTGTCGATCACTGCGGAGTGCGCACAAGTGCCTGTACCTGAGGAGTTCTCTCTAAGGTTGCACATCGCCGACAAGACCCGTGCCAAGTGGTATCGTGAGTCGGCCGCGATCAAAGAAACTCGCTGTCCCTAGGACCAAAGAGAGACCTCGGCTGCAGATCGGAGGATCGATGTAAACGCAGCGTGGTGGTCATCCTGACGACGCCGTGCCGAGATGCCGATCCGCAGAGGATGCCGCCCACACCCTTGCAGGCGTGGACATCGATCTCGAAGCTCTGCACGTGAGTATCGTCAGACGTAAGGTGGATGCGGTTCTTAAAATGAAGACGCCGCTAATGAAGCGAGGTCCATCGCCTAGGGAACCGGCCATTGCTGTTCCCTAGTGTGCGCAGAGGGTGGCGCCTCACGTTCGAGTACTCGTATCCGGAAGACCTTCAACGGCGAGCGGAGCGTCATTGCCATCCTAGAGAATTTTCTCATGGCATGCCCGTCAAGATGCCGCCGCCGACACAGTGTCTCTAATGCGGAGCTGTGTCTCTTTGGTGGGGAAATGTGTACCTCACCGGAGACGCCAAGTTGTGGTGGCGAACTGCGCGAAAAGGATGATGTGCGCGGGCTGAGCTCCTACGCCGTGGGACGCATTTTGAAGAAGGAGCCGAGAGAGCAATACTTCCAGTGGAATACCGCTGTGGTCGCCTTTTCGGCCAGTCTCCCGAGTTGGAAACACATCGGAACGGGTGCGTGATTATGTCAAGGAATTCTCACGATCCTTGATGCCGGATATCCCGTATACGTCCCGAGGGACAAATTGCTCAACTTCCAAACCGGCTCGCAGCAGAGGCACAGACCGAAAGTATACTGGCCAAGCAAGATGCAAAGGACTTAGCATCGGCGATCGTGATGGCCGAGTCTTTGGTGGATTTTAAGAGCCCCACCGCACACGATGGAGAGAAGGCCAAAGTCAGGCCTAAGGAAAAGAAGTTTGAGAAGAAATCAACCAAGGGTTCCTTCCAGAGAAGACGTTTGGAGGAAAGCCAAGGGATGACCGGTCCAGGCCCGAGGGCAAGGCGACCGGCGGGCAAAGTAGCACCATGTCGGGCTGCTTCATATGCCAAGGACCGCACCAGGCGAAGGATTGCCCAAAGCGGGAGAAGCTTGCCGCGTTTGTGGCAAAAGAAAGCAGCGAGTTGGAATCCCCACCGAGAGTCAATCCTCTGCAGCGGTTAGGGAGTGTCCGAGCTGTGAAAGATTCTTCCCCATCACTTCTCTATGTTCATCTAACCTTGGATGGCAAGGAGATCGATGCCATGGTGGACTCGGGAGCCACCCACAATTTCATCAACACCTCGGCAGCAACTAGGCTGGGCCTTAAGGTGGAGAAGCATACCAGTCAGGTAAAGGCTGTCAACTCTCCCGCATCACAGGTAGCTGGACGAGTTTCCAGCGCAGTGGTGAAGATGGGAGACTGGACGGGCCGAGTGGACCTCTTGGTGACTTCCCTTGATGATTTTATGCTGATATTGGGCACCGACTTCCTCTTAACAGCCGAAGCTGCTGTTATCCCTCATCTTCAGGGACTGCTATTCATGGGTAGGTCACAACCTGGTTTTGTGGCAGGTGTACATAGAGGAAAGAAGGGCAAGGAGCCCCTTCTTTCGCCCATAGAATTGGAGAACGGGCTGAAACGTGGGGAAGCCACCTTCTTAGCCACATTGATGGAAGAGAAGCTGGATCAGGAGGCGGAGATCCCGGCGGAGGTCATGCGGGTTCTGAAGGAGTTCGAAGATGTGATGCCTTCAGAGTTACCCAAGCACCTCCCACCTACGAGGGCAATTGATCATCAGATCGAGCTGGTTCCCGGATGCAAGACACCGGCCAAGGCGCCATATCGGATGTCGCCCTTGGAGCTTGAAGAGCTAAGGAACCAGTTGGATGACTTGTTGGAGGCAGGTTTCATCCAACCCTCAAAGGCCCCTTTTGGAGCCCCGGTACTGTTCCAGAAGAAACAAGATGGGTCCTTATGCCTGTGTGTGGATTACAGGGCGCTGAACAAGGTTACCGTCAAGAACAAGTACCCGATACCTTTGATCCAAGATTTATTTGATCGGCTAGCTGGCGCAACTTACTTCACCAAACTCGACCTGCGATCGGGGTATTGGCAGGTCCGCATAGCGGAGGGTGATGAGTCAAAGACTACCTGTGTTAC
Organism: Dioscorea cayenensis subsp. rotundata; assembly: GCF_009730915.1. Lineage (NCBI taxonomy): Eukaryota > Viridiplantae > Streptophyta > Magnoliopsida > Dioscoreales > Dioscoreaceae > Dioscorea > Dioscorea cayenensis. The sequence goes on along the minus strand of NC_052485.1, from coordinate 6,961,059 downwards.
TCGGTATGGGTCATACGAGTTCCTTGTAATGCCCTTTGGTCTCACCAATGCTCCCGCCACATTTTGTCACTTAATGAACAATGTGTTTCATGAGTATCTCGACGACTTTGTGGTGGTATACTTGGATGATGTGGTTGTATACAGCCGGTCCCTAGAGGATCATATATGTCACTTGTAAAAGGTGTTTTGCAGGTTGCGGGAACACCAGCTCTATGTGAAGCTGGAGAAGTGCGAGTTCGCACAGCGTACGATCAAGTTCTTGGGACACTTGATTGCGCAAGGGGAAGTCCGGATGGATAGGAGGAAGGTCGAGGCAATCCTTGATTGGCAGATACCAACAAAGGTCACGGAGTTGCGGTCTTTCATCAGACTTGCCAACTACTATCGAAAGTTCATAGCGGGGTACTCAAAGATGGCAGCACCCCTCACCGATCTCCTCAAGAAGGAAAGGCCCTGGAGTTGGCAAGAGGAGCAAGCTAGAGCTTTCGAGAAGTTGAAGAAGGTGATATCTTCGGAGCCAGTGTTGAAGCTCCCTGATTTTTCGCTACCCTTCGAGGTGCATACGGATGCATCCGATAAGGCGGTAGGCGGAGTGTTGGTGCAAGATGGGCACCCGGTAGCCTTCGAGAGCTGGAAGCTGAAGGACGCCGAGACACGGTATTCCGCCCACGAGAAGGAAATGTTAGCCGTGATACATTGCCTTCAGGTATGGCGCGTTTATCTTCTTGGGACTCACTTTGTGATCAAAACAGATAACGTCGCCAACACCTACTTCACCACTCAAAAGAAGCTATCGGCAAGGCAGGCTAGATGCTCTTAGCAGGAAACAGGTGGTGGAATATGTGACCGCGCTAACTCAAGTGGAGTCCGATCTGACGGAGCAGATCAGACAGGTGGCGAAGACCGACGCTCAGTATATGAAGCTGGTACAGGGCGTCAATGATGGAGCGATTCGACGATATTGGGTGGAGGATGAGTTACTCCACGCCAAGGGAGGGCGTTTGTTCGTGCCAAAGGGTGATCAGCTCCGCTTCAAATTGATGAAGAAGCATCACGACACTCGATGGGCAGGACACCCTGGAAGAGATAGGATGAAGATATTACTGGCTCGACACTATTATTGGCCAGATATGGAGGAGGACATCGAGGTATATGTCAAATCCTGTTTTGTGTGCCAACAGGATAAACCAGAGCGAAGGCGGGAAGAAGGACTACTTCAGCCACTACCAGTCCCCGATCGACCATGGGTGTCGGTTTCTATGGACTTTGTCTCCGAGTTTCCTAAGGTCAACGACATGACAACGGTCATGGTGGTGGTTGACAGGTTCACAAAATATGTCATCTTCGTCATGTGGTGAAGCACTTTGGGGTGCCACATGACATTGTTAGCGATCGAGACGCTCGTTTTACGGGGAGGTTTTGGTCCGCTTTGTTTGGGTTGCTTGGGACCGAACTTAAGTTCTCTACGGCCAATCACCCCCAAACGGATGGTCAGACAGAGTGCATCAATGCTTTGTTGGAGGAGTACCTGCGTCACTATATCTCGGCCTCACAGAAGAACTGGCTGGAGTTACTTGATACCGCCCAGTTCTCATACACCATGCAACAGTCTTCATCGACGGGCAAGAGTCCATTCGAGTTGGCATATGGGTATCAGCCCCTATCATCCCCTGAGATCGCGAAGCGCCGTGCCGGTGAGGGATGCCCTGCTACGCACAATTGGGCCTTGGAGCGACAGGAGATGATGGAGAAAGCGAAGGATAGCCTCTCCAAAGCAACTCGGCGGATGAAGAAGTATGCGGACCAAGGGAGGAGGCCCTTGGAATTCCAAGTGGGCGACCGTGTGTGGCTTAAGTTAACGCCACAGGTCTGAAAGAAGTTGCACCGGAAGGACGTGCACAAGGGATTGATTTCACGGTATGATGTGCCGTTCAAAGTCATCCAGAAGGTGGGGAATGTCACCTACAAGCTTAACCTTCCTGAGAGGTTGAAGCTACATCCCACTTTCCATGTGAGTTATTTGAAGCCGTGTCATGAGGATACCACTCATCCGGAAAGGAACCGGACAGACCGAGCACCACCGACTGTGCGCAAGGAATTCACTCGGACGGCCGAGGCAATCCTGGATCGCAAGGTGGAGGGTCAAAGCAAGAAGAACAGGCGGATCTTCTTCTTGGTCAAGTGGAAGGGGCTTCCAAACTCAGAAGCAAGTTGGGAAAGGGATACTACCTTATGGGAGTTTGAAGACCTAATCAAGGAGTACCTCAGTTTTCCTCCGACGAGGACGTCGGATTCTCCAAGTGGGGGAGGTTTGTTATAGGGCTTTTTGGCGTCACGCCGTTGGCGCGGGTGTGACAAGGCCAAGAGAAGCCGGGAGTGTGGTTAGTCCACTCCCTTAGACCAATTTCGGATTTCACTCTGAATGGTCAAATATACTAGGACAGGATCGGATCATCTTGTCCTAGAGCGGAGTAGCGACCTGCTCAATTGAAGCAGCAAACCTTCGTATTCTCGTATGAACAGACGCGTACGGGCGGAGACAGTCTCTCGGTAGGCCGGTTATGGTACTGAGACATCCCGGGCGGATGAACTGTGATTATCAGGCGCTGTTGACAGGAAGGATATACTCTATAGCTAATGGGGAGCATGGATTGATGTCGGGACCCGGCAAATAGGAGCGTTATTCGTTTGCTAGTCCTTGGAGAGGAATTCGGCTCGGCATCTAGCTCTTGGAATGGGAATGTCTCGATGAGCGTTCGTCCCGTTGCCCTTGGATGAAGATTCCAAGACTTGGCTATATAATCCCCCCTCCATTCTCCATTTCATTCATCCCATTCTTCACTCTCTCATTCTCATTCTCATTCTCATCTTAGGAGAAGAAGAGAAGAAGATGAAGTCCTTGGACTCCAAGGTGCGTAGCTGTTACTCTGAATCTTTACAAGAGCACTTGGATGCTCACCATTTGGCTATGGTTATGTTTCTTGATTGTTGCTTCATACTTCATCTCTTGCTTTAGCAACAAAACCTGATAGGTCATGTGAGCAACAAGGATAGGGATAATGATGATAATGAGGTTAAAGATGGAGAGGTATTGTTGGAACTTGGACATGGAGATGAGGAGATGGAACAAGAACCATTGCTGCGGACACTGTGGATATGGAACTTTGTGTTGGATGATCTGTTAAAACTTGAGAATCAGATCCCCTTCTTTGGTTTGACCACACTCTTTGACCTGCTCAAGGTTCCAAGTGATGAAGGTGTTGACCTTGTCCACCTTGCTTTCAAGCTCTTCAGTGATATACATCCATCCAAATCCCAAACTTTCCCCATTTTACCGGCAGCTGACCAAGTCCATCACTTGCTTCACCTTTTTCATTCAAGTCTAATTCCTTCTAAGAATCACCATGTACTCGATATCCCGAAAGCAGTTAAAGCACCTGTATGGATTCCGAATGCTACTGAGCTCCAGCAGGCAGGAGTCAAGTTTGTTAAGAAAAAGGACGCCAGAAGCTTCTTGGATATATCATTCAGTAGCAATGGCACAATGCAAATCCCAAAGCACTGTCTTTATGACTACACTGACACTATTTTCAGAAATCTGATAGCTTTTGAGCAATGTTATCCTGATACTCGTACCTACATCACCATCTATGCTGCTTTCATGGACTGTCTAATTGATACTGCAGATGATGTGCGCTTGCTCCACTTGAATGGAATCCTTACCAATGGACTGAGCACTGATGAAGCTGCGGCTGATCTTTTCAACAAATTATGTTATCAGATTCACTATGCTTCTGATAGGAACTATCTTCATGAATTATTTGTTGATGTGAACAAGCATTATGATTCTAGATGGAATCAATGGTGAGCTAGACTGATGCGAGACTATTTCGGCAATCCATGGACGATCATATCTTTAATGGCAGCTGTGTTGCTGCTTCTTCTCACTGTTGAGCAGTCATTCTTTACTACATATTCTTATTTTTGGCCTTTGACACGTCCGAATATGCGTGTGTGTACCGCAAGTGCACGGGTGTCGAAGTAATAAATACCCGGTGAGTCGGGTAGTCGAATCCACAGGGAACAGGGCTACTAATACTAACTTCTTCTCTGCTATCTAGCCTAATGATAATGGGATAGTGTGGTGATCTAATGTGCGAAGAGATGAACACCCGGAGACAAATATGCAAGGGTAAAATGGAAGAAGAATCTCAATCAAGAAAAGTGGGGTATTCGGGCATTGCTCCCCCTAGGATTCGTGTATTAGGGAAATCGGATAAGCAAATTGTTTCTATGATGAGTGTTAAGTCGTGGAAATCCAAACATAATCGGGTCTATCTCTAGATCACCGATACTAGTCCCCTCACGAGGTCCCGTGGAGAAATCGCTCAATCTCAACACCTCACACCACATATGACCGCAGCACTCTAGGGATTCCAAATTGTGTATCCAATTCCTAAAGATTGATCCAACCCCTAATTCCCGGCGAAGGATCCTAACCCCCTACAAGGTCCCGGCAGAGAAATCGAGCAATCTCACGCCTCCCACCAAATATGGTTGCATAGAGCTTAGGGAATGGAGATAGAATACACCAATCGGAGGGGAAAGGGATACTTCACTATCTCATTATTCACCCTCTCAACCCTCTTCAATCTTGAGGTTCTAACCCTAATGGAGATCTCTCTCCCACCAAGGCAACAAATCATGCAAATCCAATCAACCACAAGGATTAATTAAACAAACAAGCAATGAGAATACAAGATTAAAACTTAATCAAACTCGGATTAAATAGAAACACTAAGCAAATCCACAAAAGATGAGAATCCTAGGGTTCACAAGCCCAAATACCATCTAGGGTTTTAGCTCTCCATGGAGCAACATACAAAACACACCATCAATGAATGAAAGTACATTAAAACCATAGAAATAAACCCCCTTATATATGAACTGATGGCCTTGATGGAGAGCTTCGACGTCTTGAAGGACCCACTCCAAAGCTAGGCTCACCGGTGGCTTCCTTTATGCTATGACGGAGGAGGAATCGATCAAAGTTGGTGACGAAAGCGCCCAAAGCCGCAAAGACCTCCTCTCCAAAACCCCTAGCCGCCTCACCCCTCAAGAGCCGCACAAAAAGATGAGAAAGAATAGGGCAAAACGGCTATTTATAGGCCTTACATCGCCTCGTCACGCGCCCTCACGCGCTGCGTGGATTTTTCCACGCGCCGCTGCGGCTCGCAAGAATTTCCACGCGGGCGCTGGAATTTCCACGCCGCCGTGAACAGAATTCGCACATCGCCATGCTGAAATTTGCTACAAGATTTTTTTCACAAAAACGCGATCCGAACACTCCTCTTAAGGCCACATGTCCGGGCACACGTCCCATGTGGTAGGCTATAAAACTTTTTCTTCATCGACGTATCTTTGAGAGGTCTTGCAATCTTCACAAAGAGAAGGAATATGAAGATGTGGCTGCCTTTGTGCCCCTTCCAAATGGTGAATTGACTTGAATCTTCTTGGAAGTTGGCACACATCTCCACGCTTATGAACTCGCTCTCGTATCTTGGTCCTTGAATTGAACAAGAACTCCCAACATTGTGTCTTTATAGCCTATCTTTGCTTCCTTTTTACTCTTCAAGGCATTCACAACCTATATGCATAAAAGAACACCAAATACACAATATGAGACATAAACCACAGTAAAAATGATGCTCAATGCATGTAAAACATATATAAAAAATATGTCTACTCAAGCACTTATCAGCCTTCTTGAGATGCAATGCTCTTTTTTCTGGGTTTTCTTTCTATTGTATCATTGTCTAATTTCTCTTGTTATGTAGCTGTACGTGTTTGTTTCCTTAAGAAAGTTGGGCCTGATTTGAATATTCAATTTTATAACGCAGATGAGGATTGTGATACTTTCTTAATAAGCAAATAGCTTAAAAAAAACATGGATTAAAAAAAGAAAGAAAAAAGAAAGAAAGCAGCCCAATTTGAGAGCATTTCTGAAGACTGGTTCCTACAAGTGGTATCCGAGCCAGTGTTACGTTTGACTCTACCGAGATGTCGGAACACGGGGCAAGGTCTTCTTCAAGGTCTCCACCAGCACCTAAGATCCGCGGCCAAGGTGATGGCAGTAGCGGAAGTGGCAACGATAGCCGTAACTTTGTGGTGCAGCGAGTGGTAAAGGAGACGGGTGGCACAGTAGTTTATCCCATGTTGACACGTACAAACTATGGCGACTGGGCTCTCCTGATGAGGGTTAATCTACAAGCGTCGGGACTCTGGGAAGCGATCGAGCCTGGGAACGCTGACTACCGGGATGATCGAATGGCATTATCTGCCATCCGAGATGCTGGCGACTCTTGTTGTCAAGGACATGGCCAAGCAAGCATGGGACGCTGTGAAGACCATACAGATGGGTGCCGAGCGCGCGAGAGAGGCAAAAGCACAAACATTGCGTTTTGAATTCAAATCCATTAGGTTCAAGGATAGTGAGATGGTCGATGACTTTGCCATGCGACTCACCGATCTAGTAAACAACCTGAGATTCTTGGGCGACAACATTGACGATGAGAGGGTTGTGAAGAAGTTCCTTCGCGTCGTTCCCCCGAAGTACACGCAGGTTGCAATCTCCATCGAGACACTCGTCGATCTCAAGACGCTCACAGTGGAGGAACTCACAGGACGACTTAAGGCCCTTGAGGAGCGCTATGAGCTCGACAGCGACATTGGTGGCACGAACAGTAAACTACTTTTCACTGAGGAGGAGCGGTTCGTACATCAAAAAAGGAGAGAACTCGGCGAGGGCTCTACTAGTGGAGAGAAAAGGAGCGGCAGTGGTGGTGACAACCGTCACCGTGGCAAGCAGCGCGGCTGTAGCCGGGGCACAACAACAGGCAATCGTGACATGACAAAGGTTAAGTGTTTCAACTGCAACATTTACGAGCACTACTCGAAGAAGTGTTGCAAACCATGTCGTGAATGGAAGGAGGCAGTGAACCTTACGCAAGTGCATGACAATGCACCAGCGCTGTTGTTAACTGAACACTGCAAGCTCAACCAATTGGCTGTGAATGTGCCGCAAACAGTGTTCCTTCATGAGGAGAAAGTATTTCCAGCGGAAGTTAGCAGTGATGTATGGTATTTCGATACGGGAGCAAGCAACCATATGACTGGAGCTATGGAGATATTCACATCGTTAGATGACTCAGTCAAAGGCGCAATAAAGTTCGGAGATGGCTCGGTTGTGGAGATCTGTGGAAAAGGCACTGTTATGTTCCGATGCCAAAACGAGGAACATAGGGTGCTTACTAAGGTGTATTTTATACCTCGGCTTCGCAGCAACATCGTCAGTTTGGGCCAGCTTGATGAGACTGGATGTAAGGTCATCATCGAGCACGGGGAGCTGTCAATCTATGATCGCGAGCGAATGCTACTCGCACGGGTGTTGCGTTCCAAGAACAGGCTATACACTTTGTCTTTGAACCTCGCTGCACCTGTGTGCTTATTGACAAAAGTGAACGACGTGGCATGGCGCTGGCATACACGCTATGGTCATCTCAATTTTCGCGCATTGCATGACCTAGGCATCAAGAAGATGGTGGAAGGCCTTCCCATCATCGATCACGTCGAGCAGCTCTGTAGTGGATGCATGCTTGGAAAGCAACATCGCATGTCATTCCCTCATGCAACGACGTACCACGTAGAGCAAGGATTGGAGCTTGTGCACGGTGATCTGTGTGGCCCAATCACACCGGCGACACCAGGAGGTAAATATTTCTTTCTCTTGATTGTCGATGATCACAACAGATTCATGTGGATTGAGATGCTTAAGTCTAAGGATGAGACATTTAAGCTTTTCAAAAAGATTAAGGCTGCTGCCGAGAACGAAATGTGTGTCAAAATGAAGGTGTTTCATCCAGACCGAGGTGGCGAGTTTAATTCCAACGAGTTTCGCAATTATTGTGATGAACTGGGGATTAAGCAATAAACCACCGCACCATACTCACCGCAGCAAAACGGAGTTGTTGAGCGGTGAAATCAGACGGTGGTGGAGATTCTCAAAGCTTACTAAAGAGTATGTGTGTGCCAGCTATGTTCTAGGGCGAGGCGATGAAGACCGCAATGCATATGCTTAACCGAGCGCCGACACGGAGTCTCGACGGTAAAACACCTTATGAAGCATCGTACAAAAGAAAACCACGTGTGCATTACTTCCGAGTGTTTGGTTGTGTTGCGCACGTGAAAATGATCGGTCCTAGTGTGACGAAGTTATCGGACAGATCAAAGCCGATGGTGTTCTTTGGCTACGAAGAGGGATCCAAGGCTTACCGTGTCTACGACCCGGAGACCAAGAAATTACATATAACACGAGGCATTGTGTTTCAGGAAGAGAAGAAGTGGGACTGGGCGTCAAACTCCTTTGAACCCGTTCCTAGTGGCATCGATTCCTTCATGGTTGGATATGTCACAAATCAAGTTGGTGGTGTTTTACATGATGACATCAATGCGACCCTAACAACTGACACAGGAGCAGTGGAACCACAAGCAGTTGTCCCTCAAACAATATCGACTCCAAACGTAGTTACACCAGGCATCGAGTGCATGACACCACCTACCAACACATCACCTGACTCGGAGAGTGCACCGCTTTGCTATCGGATGGTGTCGGATATCTATGATACAACCCAGCAGGTAACGTATGAATATGACACTGAATTCAACAATATCTGTCTTTTTTCTGCTGAGGAACCTACGAGCATTGACCAAGCAATGACAGAGAAGTGCTGGAAGCAAGCTATGGACAATGAGATGCAGTCCATCCGCGATAACAACACATGGGTGCTTGTCAATCTCCCTGTAGGACATAGAGCCATTGGGCTCAAGTGGGTGTTCAAGGTGAAAAAGGATCCTACAGGTAACATCATCGAACACCAAGTTCGTTTGGTCACGAAGGGTTGTGCTCAATAACAGGGGATGGATTTTGATGAGGTATTTACACCGGTGGCACGTATGGAGATCGTGCGGCTGTTGATTGCAGTAGTAGCTCATGGAGATTGGCAAGTTCACCATATGGACGTTAAGTCTGCGTTTTTGAATGGAGAACTCGCCGAGGAGGTGTACGTGCAGCAGCGTCCTGGTTACGTCGAAGGCAAGCACAAACACATGGTTCTCAAGCTACGCAAGGCCTTGTATAGTTTGCGGCAAGCGCCGTGCGCGTGGAATTCCAAGCTCCACAGCTCGTTAACTTCTCTTGGTTTCAAGAGAAGTCCTCTAGAACACTCAGTGTACAAGAGAATAAAGGGTAGCACGTTGCTTCTTGTGGGAGTATACGTTAATGATCTAATCATCACTGGCTCACACGTCGACAGCATCATTGAATTCAAGGATCAAATGCAGAAGCTATTCAGCATGAGTGATCTCGGTCTCTTAAACTATTACTTGGGAATCGAGGTTAAGCAAAGTTTTGACATGATCACAGTGTGTCAAAGCAGCTATGCGCATAAAATATTGGAGCTTTCTGGCATGGCTGGCTACAATCCATGCTTAACCCCGATGGAGAATAGATTGAAGCTGAGAAGAAAGGATGGTAGTTCTACAGTAGATGCTACTAAGTATCGCAGCATAGTCAGGAGTCTACTATACCTAGTTAACACCAGACCGGACATCGCCAATGCCATAGGTATTATTAGTCAGAACATGGAGGCACCTACGATGCAACACATGGCAGCCGTTAAACACATCCTGAGATACGTAAGCGATACGGTCAACTTTGGGTGTTGTTATAAGAAGCACGTCAAGCTGGAGCCCGAGTTGGTCGGGTTCAGTGACAGCGACTTGGCCGGTGACTTAGATGTCCGCAAGAGTACCAATGGAATGGTGTTTTTTCTTGGTTCAAGCATCATCACATGGGCGTCGCAGAAGCAGAAAATTATCGCGCTTTCATCGTGTGAGGCCGAATACATTGCAGTGGCGACGACGGCGTGTCAAGGTGTGTGGCTCAGCTGAATGCTCAGAGATCTGAAGGGTATGGTGCCTAGTAAGGTCAAGCTGCAGGTAGACAACAAGTCGGCCATCAAACTATGTAAGAACCCAGTACATCATGACCGCAGCAAACATATCGATACAAGGTTTCATTTCATTTGTGAGTGTGTCGAGAATGGCAAGATAGTTATGGCGTATGTCAGCACTGATGGACAACTCACAGACATCCTAACAAAGGCGCTCGGGCACATCAAGTTCATCGAGATACTACAGAAGCTGGGCGTGATTAATGTGAAGTGAAGATACCATGATTAAGGGGGTGATTTGTTAGATTAATCAAGCTATATTAGTTATTTTATTTCATATTTTTTATATTCTGATTGCATGAATATGTGTGCATAAGTTTGCATGAGTTTGTGTGCATGCATGAGTTTGTGTGTGCATGAGTTTGTGTGCATCTAAGTTAGTTTGAATGAGTCAGTCAAAAGCCACGTTCTGTTGGTCATGGTCAAAGCAAGAATGGCACGAATGTAGGGCACGTTATTAGCCATGTAACTACTGATAGTTAATCTATATAAATGAAGAAGAAAACCAGAAAATGCTGTGAGTTTTACAGCACAAAAATATTACTTTGTCTCTCACTTTGATAATAATCAGAAGAATACTGAAGACTGGTTCCTACAGAGTTACCGCTGAGTATCGAATTTAGCGTGGGCATGGGAAGATTTGCGATTCTGCTCACGGACCTCCGGTCGCCTGACCCGAAGTTCGAGCTGAAGATGGACAAGTTCCTTCTGCCGGAGCCGAGGGAGGCGGCCTGCCCCTTTGCGCATCAAATTCTGGCAACTCTCAAAGGTAAGAGGAAAAAATCGGTTGATATCGGTGAACCTCCACAGCAGCGCTCAGCTCGTTCTGAAGGATGAGAAGATGCTTTCCCTGCCGCTACTTTCCCGTCATTCGACCAACCGACGGTGACCGAGAAAGGGGTTCTTCAAAAGACCAATGATTTTACCCCGCTCCCTCCGGTGCCCGGTGGTCCGAATGACCACATCGATGTGCGTCCGGCTGTTCGTCCGTAGCCTCCCGCTGAACGTCTGTATGGTGTTGTCGCAAGCGGATTGGCTCGCGGGAAAAGTTCTGGTGATGTGCCGAATTGTGGCCTCTCGAGGCATCCATGCATAACCTCATCATGAGGCATGGGCGAGGCTCCTAATGTCCAGATCATGGACACAGTTGCTCGTGATTGTATTTCTCTCTCAGAAAACTTATCCCTAGGCAAGAATGTGGCTGATTTCGATTCTCCATCTGCACTCCAATCCCGAGGCAAGAGAGAGGATGTTCCAGTCATATCTTTTGGGTCAGCATCATAGTGGATCACTTTCTCCTGCATGATTGCTTATCCGGAGGAGATATTTTGGATGAGAACTTTTTATCTTCTTTACTCATGGCCCATGTGGCCCAAGTGGATGAGGCCCAGGTGGATGAGGTCCATGTGTCTGGCCTAAGTCGTCGGCTTGGTTCAACCAAAGGGTTTGGGCCATGAAGGGGCGTTGGGCCAAGATGAAGGCTTAGATCATAACCTTACTTGTTTGGTCTCAGCCGATGTGATCCCAAATCATTGCCCGCTGCCTCAAGATGAGCACCTCATGAGAATTTGTCTTATGTGGCCCAAATTCCAATCTCATCCTCCGATCTCGGTTCCAATGGCAAGGACCCAAATGCCGAGGCCTCTATTGTGCATTTGCCAGGGATCTTCAAGGAGATGAGGTAACTAAGCTGTGTCTAAACCTCTCAGCTATTGCTCCTGTCAAGCCATCTAAACATGTGGTAATTCGACTTTTTCATATATATATATGTGTGTGTGTGTGTGTGTGTGTGTGTGTATTCTTTTTCCCTCATGTTCCAATGTGTTTTCTTGAGTAATTTTCTTGTGTGAGTGTGCTAAAGAGTAGAGTGTCCCGAGTCATTAGAACCAAAAATGAGGTCAATCGGGACACCAATTGAGTCGTTCAGAGCAATTTTTGTATAGGCCGAATGGGCATATCGGGGTCCATACGGGCTGGATAGACCCTGGTATGAAAATTCCATAAACTTTGATCTAGGTCAGACGGGCCATATGGGGGTCGTAAGGAGTCCGTATGGGGGTCGATGTGGGGCGTAAATTTAGGGTTTAAAAGCCCTTTTTCTCATCTTTTTCTCATTCTTTTCACACCTTTCCTTGAGACCTTTTCTCTTCCACTTTCCTCCTCCTCTAGAACCTTTATCCCCACTTGTCAAACTTATCATCCCTTGCCTTGAATCAAGAAGAAACTCGAAGATCTCTTCTTCCTCTCTTGAGAAGTGCTTTTCCTTAGGGTTTTGTGAAGCTTTGAGGTAAGGATGTGTTTCATTTGATCTTCTTCTTCTCCTTTCTCTTATTTCAATTTTCTTTGAAGTTATTGACGGATAATCATGGGATTTGTTTGGATTTAAAGAATAGAAGAAGATTGAAGTTGTATAACCTTGAATCCATTGAGATTTGAGAAAGATCTTTCATGTTCTAAATTAGAGTTACGATAACACCGAACCAAGTTTGGTTTCTTTTGCTTTTCTTGTTAGTTTTGAGGGTTGTGAGAGTTTTATTCTTGCTATATCTTCTTGCTAGAGTGTTTAGTAAACCCTAGAAGCACTCATTTTTCCCATTTTGAGCATTGTTCTTCATTTTAATTGATCAAGTCATTGATGAGGTTTTATTGCTTGTTTGGTTGTTTAAATGCTTCTAGGAGGTGAGACTTCAATCAAGGGGAAAGAACCGGTGGAGAAGTAACACCGGGGTGTTTTAGCTTGCCATGTTTGTGAGTGGGATTTACTAAATCATGGGCTATAAATCATGCATGCTTGCTAATACTTAAATTGGTTGCTTTTGAATGATAAACTTCTTGTTGTTACAACTCTTGAAATGTTTTCCATGGGATCTAGAAATCATGATGATTTATGATTTGGCTTATTTCATGATGTTGGTAAAGATTATATATATTATTTGTGGTTTGGAAACCCTATGTTTTGAAATATATGTTTTCAAGTTATGTATTTCAAGATACTTGATATTCTTCTTATAATGACAAAAAAGGCATGTGTAAACCAAATTGAAATTCATTGTGATGATGTTATATTTGAAATATATTTTTAAATATTACACTCGTATGATGTTCTTGATGAAAGTGGTTTCATTGAAGATGTTATAATCATGTTATTCACTCTTGGAGTGAAAGTTGCATATGTGAAAACTTGTGATCTCTTGATGAGAATTGTGCTATCATGTTGATATGTATATACTGAGCCTACGGGCAGGATATTTGTTTAAATGTTTTGATGGTGACATGGGGGGATCTCCAATACCTACTGCAGTAAGGGTTAGAGTTTCCACTGGCCAACCTAGTTGGGGTGTCGTGGAATACTCAAATGAGGTTTCACCCTTTCAGGGGGCGCGTAGAGAGCCTGAAAGGTATGCAGGGTTGGGTGCCCGGGGTCACCACACGGGTTCCCCAACAGCCAACACCAAGATACGCGCATCTTGGTGGCTCCTGACCTAACCGAGGCCACGGTTAGCGAATGGAGGGTTTTCAAGGCTAGTTGTGATATTATTGATTATTCTAAATTGTTGACTTATTTATTTCTAAAAGTTTTGAGCTATGAGTTATTAAAGAAATGTATAAATTTGGATTTTATACTTGTATGGATTTCGTGATGATGTAGAAGGTGTTTATCATTCATTTCTTATGTTATACTTGCTATTTAAAGTTTTTTTTATTAATATTTTGAGAATCGAAGCATATTTTGGCATTTTATTTTTATTCAATTATGTATGAGATGTAGTTCCATGTTTAGCCCCTCACTGAGTAACTTAGTTACTCATCCCCTCTTCTTTTCCCTCCCAGGTGATAGCGCAGCAGCGAAGTAAAACCGTGAAGTGCTTGGCAGAGTTTATTTTGTGATTTTCTTAAGCTGTGTATGATACTTAAAACATTTTGGCATGTATTAAAAGGATCCACTAGGATGTTATACCTTTATATTTGGTTTTACTTCTCTTAGATATTCCTATTTGTGTCAGTCAGGACTATGTGATATATGAGAGTTATACCCAGTGTTTGGGGGATGTTATCCTTATTGTGATGGTTTTCTGTGTTGTGATTATCGATGTTTTCATCTGGTGTTTCAATGTTGTTCTTGTATAGTAATGTTGTTGTATGCCCTCATTATTCAATTATTTCTTGTTGTTATAGAATGTTGTACAGGGAATAGGATAGCCTTACAGCGATCTAGGGTTGAGGTAAGTGTTTGACCTCCTCTGGGTTATCATGGCGGTATGTCATGTGTAGGACCCACGGGACGGGCCGTGACAAAACAACCTTCGATGGATCAGGAACCGAACCCAGTCAATTCGGTCGCATATTTTAAGGACTCTAATGTGCCTATTTAGGAGGTTATGCCGGAGACGGTTGCTAGCACAGACGGCCCTAATCAGTATAAAGTTCCTCTGGCGCATTGTAGGAGTCATCATCAGAAAAAAGACCTCTTCGCAATGGAATGAGGAGGTAGGGTACCTTACCCAGCCCCCTCGCTTTTCCAAGAAGAAGTTTCCTGAGCTCTCCTCAGAAGGTACGTCTTCCAATTTTCTTCCATTTTCTTCTTGGAATGACATGCAATTGCTTCAATATTGTTTAGCATGAGGGGTTAATTTTATTGATTCTAATAATCATAGAGATGCATACTTAGACTTTATTAGGAATCTAGGGACAATTAGAGCTGGCCAGTTAAAGGACCAACCGGGCCCATCCTCGAGACCCCAATAAGTTTAGTTTCATAATGAACGTTATCTCTTGGAATGTTAGGGCCCTAGGTAGGCCGTCAAAAAACACCTAGTTAGAGATTTTATTGATTAGTTCATGATACCAAGTACTTTATGCTTACAAGAGTCCAAATTATTTAAGCTTGACCGGAACTCTTGTAAATTAATTGCCAGGAATTCTTTAGACTACTTCTGCATCTCCTCGGCTACACATGCCTCCTGTGGTATGTTTAAGGGCACTCTTATCCATTATGGCACTTTTTGCCTGTCTGTGGAATTTACAGATTAACAAGACCTGTCCAAGTGGCTGTGCACTACAGTCAACGGACCTAATGCGCGAGATCAAAAAGCTGACTTTGGAACAAAATTAGGGGTAGCCAACCCCAACCTGGCTTGCCTTGGATCATTTGTGGAGATTTCAATTAGATTTTTTCTACAACTAATAAAAGCTCGGGTAATGTCTCCATGGATGATATTCACAATTGCAAGGATCTTATTTGAGATTTAGACCTCGTTGAGATCAGCTAAGGGAATGCCGTTACACTTGGACTAATGGTCAACAGTCTTCTATCTAGGTTCATATTGATCGGTTCTTAATTACCCCTGATTGGATAACCTATTTTCCAAGGGCTCATCAAGTTGGACTCCAAATATTTGGATCTAACTACATCGCTATTCGCTTGGAATTTAGGAGTCATGCTTTCAAGCCTTCGCACTTCAAATTTGAAAGTTCATGGTGCTTGGTGGAGAATTTTCAAGAACGAATTCAAGAGTGGTGGTCAGAGCCGCGCTTGGAGGGTTGTGGTGCTTTCATCATTGCAAATGAGTTGCTTTGGTTAAAAAAACATCTTAAGCTTTGGGCAAAGCATAATTTTGGCTTCATCAGTGACCTTGTTGTGATCTTTGGCATTCTCTGGACTCCCTTGATGTTATGCGCAAATCAAGGTCCCTGAATGAGGAGGAACTTTCAAGATTAGAGACACTTACCCATGATCTTTACAGAACTCTGAACCAGGAAGAAATTCACTAGCGACAAAGATCCCATGTCAAATGGTTGAAAGACGAAGACACAAACACTAAGTTCTTTCACAATATCGCTAATGGTCACTGAAGCAAAAATCTCATTTCTGAGGTGTATTTCAAGGGTAACATTTTTAAGAGGGAGAAAGATTCGCCTCCAAACGTGATAATCGATTGCATATTAACTAGAGCTTGATCCTTGCCAATAAACTAAAAATCAATCTGAATGTCCTTAATTCACCCTTTTACTTATGAGGAGATTAAAGCGGCCTTTGTTGAGCTGGGGGCTGAGAAAACTCCTGGTCCTGACTATTTTTGAATTCTGTTTTTTCAAAAATACTGGAATACTGTTCATAAGGACATCTTGAAATTGTGCAATGATTTTTATAATCACTTTACCAATCTTGAGAAAATTAATTGGGCAAACATTATCTTAATCTCAAAAGCTGATGCCCCAGTTGCAGTCTTCGATTTTAGACCTATAAGCCTGATTAATGTGGCTCTGAAGATTATCTCCAAAATATTGGCTACTACTCTCTCCAAAGTCATTGATCAGTTAGTGGACAAATCCCAGTTAGCTTTTATTAATAGAAGGTATATCATGGATAATGTGGTGGCGATGGTGGAAATTATGTTTAGTATGCAAAAAAAGGGTTTAGCTAGTAATGTTGTCAAAGTCGACTTCGCTAAAACCTTTGACGTGGTGGAGTGGGATTTTCTTCTTGAATTGATGGAGGCCCATGGATTTGGCATGCGTTGGAGCCTTTGGATTGCTTCCATCCTATTTTCGTCCTAGGCTTCTATTTTTATCAACGGCTCCCCCAATAGCTTTGGATTGCAACCTGAGGCAAGGAGACCCCCTCTCACTACTACTCTTTGTTCTTGCGGCTGACGTGTTAAGCTCTATGTTCAATCACATCTTGGATTCTCACATTCTTCATGGTGTTCCTTTGGAAAGATTTGGCAATCTTTGTCACCTCCAATACGTTGATGACCTGATTATTTTGTTGGCTGGTGAATCGAAGGATCTTAGGAATATCAAGTTGATCCTTTTCCTTTTTGAAGGCATTTCTAGATTGGCTATTAACTTCAGCAAGACTTGCCTTTTCCCTAGAGAATTGCGGGTGTCTCCGAGTCTAGTGGACCTGGCTACCTTAAACTGCTCGACAAACGTCCTGCCAATATCTTACTTGGGTATCCCTATTGCGGGCAGAAGGTCGAGACGGCAGGATTGGGAATTCCTCATTCAGAAAATTAAAGATAGGCTTACTTCTTGGAAAGTGAACTTAGTATCCCTCGGGGGTCGTCTTACCCTTATCAATTCCATCCTTTCGGCATTGCCCACATACTAGATGTCTATCTTTCACTTTCCCAATTAGGCCTCTAACCGCATTGAATGATTGAGGCATTATTTCCTTTAGAGAGGGCCAGATATCGATAGACCTAAATATTGTCTTGTTAATCGGCACTGCTTATGCCTACCGTGGGATCAAAGTATATGGGGTATTATTAATCTAGTGGACATCAACAGTGAACTCCTTGGAAAATAGTGGTGGAAAATTTCGCAGGACATGTCTTGGTGTGACGTGGCACCTATCCATTGTAATAACATCCATCAACAACTGATTGGAACCTTTGTCTTAACCATCAGCTTCACAGCTCCTTTTTCTGGCAAGGATTGCAACAGTCATTGGATGCTTTCAAAACTTGTATTCACACTTTGGTTATTGATGGTTCCACCACGCTTTTCTGGTTGGACAATTAGTATGATGGGTGTGCCCCTAAATTTGTTTGGAGGGCGGCTTTCACTCTGACTACAACTCTTTGTGCGACGGTTAGGGATCTTATTCATAACCCCCTGGTTGCTGATATGAGGAGTGACCCGGTTATGTCCAGGATTAAAAATACAATTTGTTCCTTGGGTGCTGGTGATCACGACTGGAAGACTTTGAAGCTTACATCTAATGGCTCCTTCACCGTCAAATCCTTCCATAGATTCTTAATTGACAGAGGGAAGTGGTGTAAGGCCATCCTCATTATTTTGAAATACTTCGTCCCTTGCAAAATCTCTGCTTTCAATTGGCTCATTTAGGATTAAAAAGATTTCTTACCCTTGACACCCCCTTTGCCCGGGGTTGCAACAAACTTCCTACGGCAACTTTATTTTTGTGTTGCTCGGACATTGAGACTGTAGACCACCTATTTTTCAAGTGCTCGATGGCCATTTCCATTTGGAATTGCCTTGCTCTTTCCTTTGATTTCGTTAGAGCCCTTACTTCATGTGTGGACCTTTGGGACAATTTGTACAAAGGCTTAGATTCTAGACATTCGCTTCCCTATTCGCTGATTGCAAGACTGGTCTTGTGGCAAATCTGGCTTGCTAGAAATAACTGTTTATTCAATTCAGTATATATTTCTCTGCCTGCTTTATTCTTGAAAGTTTTTTACATGTTCCTTTCCTGGATTCCAGCTCCATGAACATGTTGGAGAAGTCTGTCTCTACAGTCAGGCATTGTATTCAGTTTATAAGACCCTCTTCATAGGAGGAGCATTATCCCATTGAGCTCGATGACGTTATCGGCTAGTTTTCGTTGTCTCTGTGTTGTTGTGCTAGGAGAAGCTCCTCTCTTCTTCTAGTTTTCATGTTGTTTTTATTTTTGTTCCACTTCTAGTAGATTGTTGTTCTTGTTTTTGTCTCTGTGTTCTTCTTTTTGTCCGCTTTTGTGTGGCTCCCCTATATCTGTCTCGCTTATTTAATGTTAATGCATTTGTAGTTTATCCACTTTTTTTTTAAAAAAAAATTAGTTATTATTTTAGTAAAAAAAAACTTCCTTTCATATACTAGATAATAATAGACAAATAATATAAAACAAGTAAAATGCAAATAATATATATATATATATATATATATATATATATATAAGGAAAACATCATCTAGGGACGTCCATAGATTTCAAATCTAGGGATGTTTTTAAATCTAAGCCGTTGGATCATCATCCGATGGTTGATTGATTATATAAACACTGTACACCTTTTTACTGTTCATGATCATTGTACAACACTGTAGAACGCGGTTTCTACTGTTCATAATGATAAGAGCCTTCAGATTTTCATCCGATGGCTACTATGGACATCCCTAGATTTGAAATCTAGGGACGTCCCTAGATGATGGGTTCTCATATATATATATATATATATATATTTGATAACCTCATCAAATACATTGAGTTTTTTTTTAAGTTGACCTAGAAAATGTATTTCGGGAAAGGTCAAAAAAGCCATGGTGAAAAATTTCACGACTACTACATTAAAAATTTATATGTTACAAATGGGAGAGACTTTCTTTCTAAATCCATATGATTATGGTGAATTTCACTATTGAGATTAAACCCTTAATCCAAAGCAAAACCTATTACCAACAATTTTTTTTATCAATTAGTATCATGTCTCTTGTGTAAAATATTCATTTTAATGAGAGCCTGAGATTAAACCCCAAAACTACACAAAGTGAAGGTATAGATATTTGTTAAGCTTGCTCCATGCTTGTACATATTCCTGACTGGCTGACTTGTCTTAAATGGAGGGCTTTTATACTGAAAAAAACTGGAAGTAACAATGAACCGCTCCTCAAATGGCGACCCAAAGGAAATCAAGCTATCCATGGGTAGTCAAAGGTTCACTCAATAAAAGCTCAAGTTCAGTTCGACTTCATATTTTACACTTTCAAATTAAAGTTGAACTTAATTTTTAAAATCAAAATCAATGTCAAGCTAAACTTCAATAGAGGAAAGGTCAATAGCTTGAAATATATAAACATATTATAAGTTTTTATACATTTATAATATATAATAGTATTATATATTTAGTGTGCCATTAATCTAGTGATACAACAAATGAGCATTAAATAACACAAATAAACCATAATAGGACTCCCTTGTAAATGATAATGATGATGAGGAAGGATTTCCCTCTTGAGCCCTTGATCTCTCCTTGGCAAGAATTGATGTCTCTGAAGGTTGCTAGTGTGATTCCGCCGAAGAATCTCCCTAATGACGCTTCACCTCAAAGTTCCACACCTAAGGACCCAAGAAATCACCTTCAACTCGCGCTAATGATCTGAACTTTCTTCTTCTTCTTTGGTGGCCAAGAACTTCCCCGTTTTAGCCCTAACTTTGCCTTTTTATACCCCCAAATCCATGCGGGCTGCAAGGAGCCGGCATGGAGCCCGATTTGGTTCAATTCGGGGTCAAACTTGTGCCTTGCTGCCCACAAGGGGGTTGATTAACACTTGGTTGAGAATTTCTGATTTGTTCCTTGTGGTTTCATTGCGGGCCGTGAGGATTTCTTGAGGGTGCTATAGTAACTACTACAATAAATTGTTTCCTTGAGTTCCCCTTAGCTCTTTCATGCCCTACAAACAAAATAATACACAATTAAGCACAAAACTGGCATCTATTCTATTAAAATACATGCCAAATATATAAAAAATTATATAAGAATATAATTATATTTAGCCACTCATCATAAACCTGTTACCACACCTTTTGATTTCAGCGTGTACCTTAAGAAAAACAAAGGTAAACCTATTAATTAGCATCTCTATGTACAGATCATAGGATCTCTCATGTACCTTTCGAATAGAACCAGACCTGACATTGTATACTCTATATCTAGGTTGAGCATATATACTACCAACCCAAATAAAAAACACCAGACTACTCTTTAGAGGGTTCTCAGATTTCTAAATGGTATCATGCATCTTTCGGACTTAGATATACGGGATTTCCTAGTGTGGTAGAGTGATATACAGATACTAACTAGATATCTGACTTAGCTGATCTAAAATCAACTTTAAGTCAAGTATTCTTACTTGGAAGAAGAGCTATCTAATGGAAATCTGATAAGCAAAAACTCAATGCTAGAAACACCATTAAAGCTGAATTGATTGTGCTTGATTCTACATATACTAAAGCTAAATGGATCAAGAATTTGCTTTCTAAGATTCCTATTATGCCTTCTCTTATCCATCTATTGTTATACATTATGATTCAAAATATGTTATTGAACTGTGCAAGCATGAAAGCACTAATGACAAGATGAACAGGCATATGCAGACACTTCCTAAGTTAGTGTGAAGACATCTGAAGCACAATATTATGAGCATTGATTATATAAAGTCAAAGCTAAATCTTGTGGATTTTCTGACTAAAGGGCTATTGAGACAAGTGATAGCCAAAGAGTCAAGGGGAATGGATCTTAGACCATAAAGGTCAATAATAGTAGTAATCATACTTCTTTGAATGGAGATCTCAAGATAAAAGTTCAAAGGGATGTTATTGATTGATTAACTGAGAAAGAACCATACAAATATTTGAGATATATATATATATATAATTATCCTGTCCCTAGGACATTTGCTCTCATGTAGTGGTTTAAGGTTGAGCCTAGCTCTTAATGAGATCAAAGACTATTCTAAGCGAGACATTGTACTATAAGTTTCTTTTGAGGTCTAATCTATGTGGAGATAGCTGTCAGGCCGTAACTATGAGAGTATTCAGGTGAACTCTCTAATAATCTCCATGAAATGATATCGAGCACATGGCTAAATAACGTGCCACCCATATTTGGTTCAAGTGTCACACAATATTCTCATTAAAGTTGAATTCAAATTCAAAGGATTAGTTCAAAGCCTAGTTGACTACAATTATTAGTTGGAAGCTTTAATGGTAAGCTAAGGTTCAACTCTTTAAAGACACATTAGCTTGATGTTGTGGAAATCTAAGGCTTAGGTTACTCATTCTTGTGTCTTCTTATATGTTCATGACATTGCTTCATCTTTGTACTCCATTGTCTAAATTAGTTTTCCATTTAAAATTTATTTTCCCTGAAATTTCCTTCCAAGTTTCAAGAAATGTTACTGTTGTCTTTCATAGATATTTTACTTCTCATTCCTAGGTTGTGGAGTAGTGTGGGATTGTTAGATATGGGGCCAACCAACCAAAGCCCATCTCATACACCCAAACCTACCCATATTTGATTCAATAGAAACCCCTTTTATCCCTAATCAGATAATGAGAAAAATCTACATCACCTTAAATACATTCTATGCCTTTACTTTGTTTAAAGTATTTTGAGAAAGACTACTCTTGGCTAGTTGTGGTTCCTTTTGGCATTTGTCTTAATTTTTGGGTCTTTAAATCTTATGATTCACTACCTTAAGTAACCAATCTCCCTAATTTATTCTATTGTGCCCGCCCTTCCGACGTATCCTTAACCTATTTTTGAGACAGTGGGCCCATTAAAACCCTTTTACTAGCTTTACCAATCATTTCAGAGACTAGGGGGTAAAGGAGAGCTTCTGGTGGTCGTGTGGTTGCTATGCGCCTGCATGCCAACCGCTCCTCATGGCCTGGAGGTCATGCGGCTAGCCCGCACACTGGACATGCGGCCACTGTGCGGCCATTGATTAGATGCACAACTCAGGGCCAACCCAAGTTGCCCTTGGTCTTTTAGGCGAGAGACTAGGGGTGCTTGGTCTTTTGTCTACCGTAAACCCCTTTTTACTTCTTCTTCTTTTTCTACTTGTTCTTCTTCCCTTTTTATTCCTCACCCTTGTGTAGAAGGCTCATTATCATCTTCTTTTTCTTTCTCTTCTTCTCCTTCTTCTTGGGATCTAGCAAGATGAGTAATCTTCCTCCTCCCCGGCTCCTTCTTTGTATGTCAATCATCTCTTCTTGATAGCGAATGATGAGGAAAAACTACCCAATGCTCCCTGTTTTACACCTTAAGGACAAGGTGCTTTTCGTCCGCCTAGTCCAGAAGAATATTCATAGTGGTTATTTTGTAGTGCCTAATAAATTATTATGTGGAACAAGTTAAGATAGTTTGAGGCATGGTTGTTGATTTAGTTCCAAGGTTAATAGCTTCCACCTTATGTAAGGTGTTTTGCATTATTTGAATGGATAAGAAGAATATTTCTCTAACTCTTCCTCTTCTTTGTTTATCTCTTTCTCTTCTCTATCTCTCCTTTTTCTTTCTCTAACTCCTCTTGTTCCGACCACTGTTCTTTGCATGCATACATCACACTGTCATCTCCACGGTGGCCTGACTCCTTACCCAAAAATAGAGTCATCTCCACGATGACGTGGCTAGGCCATCTCAAACTACACGACCCAACTCTTGATTTGGATCAATCAAACCAAATTCAAGTTTGGCCTAAGTCCAAACTAATATCAACGGTTGAAGGCTCTTTCAAAATTAAATCAAATATATTAAAAATAATAACAAGTTTATATCAAATATATAAACCAAAAACAGATATCCAAAAATGATGAAAATGAACACAAATCTTCATTCAATCATAAAAAAAAATCTATAAGCCAAAAAATATATAACCAAATATGATTATAAGAAATATTTATGCTAGGCTAAGTAAGCCTTTGGCACTAACTATTAGAAATCATGACATCTGATAAGTTGTATTAATTAAAAAATAATAATTAATAGTGGAAGCAAGGACACTAACCTCTAGCCATAGCTAAGGGTGAAAGTAAGGGGAAGAGGCGCTTCAAGCCCTCCTCCCCCACTATCCTCGCTGTCTGCGTCGTTGGCCTCAAATAATCATAAGACTTTTAATATTTGTGGTTTTTCTATATTAAAATCAATGTGATAATACTTCGTTTAGATTTTATGAATGTGAAATATGGGCGGGTGTGAGTAGTTAGTGGGCATAACTAGAAGTCATGTGATCTCTACCCACACAAATCTGAATCCTACAACCGCTAAAAAAAAGCTTGGTTGTCTATATCACAAGGATCAATTGTACAACATTTTTAAAAAAAATGCAAACTCTTAGGTTGCGTTTGGTATATAGGAAAGTTGGGTACTTTCCCGAGGAAATAACACATGGGAATGACTTTACCATGTTTGGTAGAGGATTTTTGTTGGAAAATAGCTTTACCATGGGAACCAAAATCCATCAATTTGATGGAAAGTCATTCCCTCATATTTTGGTGGGAAAATTTGTTTCCCATGGGAATGGAAAGTTAACAAATTTTTTGGACCAAAATACCCTCAACCATTTTCTACAATGACTGAACTACTTTCTAGGGTTTTCTCAAGGACTCCATCTCTTCCAACTACGCCTCCATCCCTTCTCCAAGAAATCTGACAACACCCTCATTGCCCGAGCCTCCAACACCTCCATCTCCGCCACAAGATCAAGAAATCCGACAACAACCCCATCACTCGAGCCTCCAACACCTCCACCTCCACCACGATCATGTATGTGGATAATTTCTTCTTATATACATATATTTTTTTTATTCAGATTTTGTTGATTTTATTGTTTGATTTAATAGATTTGATTGGTTTTATGTTAGTTTGTTGGTTTTAAATTTTTTATTTCATGATTTGTTATGATTTGGTTGTTAGATTTGCATTGGTCACTTCAAAAATTTTGACGATAATGCTTCATTATACTATTTCAAGATAATTATTGCAAAAACAATTTATCTTATGGATGGCCGCCTTGCTTGTGATATGCTTGGAAGAATTTATTACTCAATGCTCTTGATTTGTTTAATGTTGGCTATGATTTTAATTAAACATATTGAGTATGTTTTTAAAATTATTTATCTAGCAATTAAATTAATAATTAATTAATTACACTTTCATTTGTTGGTTAGGGAAAATGCACTCCTTCATTGATGAAGAATTCTCATCGATGATGGTTACATGTGCAATGGGTTTAGAGTTTTTAAATTTCTTGATCAAAATTTATCTTTTGATGTTATAATATTATAAGCTAAGGATAATGCTGAAAAAACGCAAGAGTCTCATATTCTTATCATGGACGGCATGCTATTAGGCAATTAAATTTTAGGAGGATGATATTTGATTCGGACATGACATGCATCCAAAATACAAGAATGGATAGGAATGTCTTATATCAATTATGTAACTTGCTTCAAACAATTGGTGAACTTACACAAACAAAAAACATGAATATTGAGGAAATGGCAGCAATGTTCTTGTATGCAATTTCTCATCATGTCAAAAATAGAGTTCTTAGAAGAGAGTTTGTAAGGAGTGGCGAGACCGTGAGCAGATAGTTTGGGGTAGTATTGCAATCCGTCCACAAATTACGTGGAGTATTGTTAAAGAAACCAAAACCTATATCTACGTCAAAACTTGATGTAAAATGGAAATGGTTTAAGAAAAAATTAATTTATTACATAAATTAGTTTATATGATACATCCCTTAATTGAAACTAATTTTGTTTCTTTTTGACTAACAATTCTATTTGGATAATAGAATTGTTTAGGTGCTCTAGATGGAACTTACATTAAAGTGAATGCATTTGAAATTGACAAGACAAGATATAGAAATAGAAATAGAGACATTACCATGAATGTCTTGGGGGTTTGTTCAAAAGATATGCAGTTCATTTATATCTTACCTGGATGGGAAACACTACAAGAAAAATCCTAAATCGGCATGGTAGTATTGGCACGGAAATGAGTTTAAAGACCGTGCCAAATTGACTTTGGCACTGTATTTGGCACCAAAAAATAACCGTGCCTATAGAATGGTCACAAATACATTCTGGTACCGTCTTTTAATACCGTGCCAAACCTTGTCACTGATTTTGCCACCACTTCTTACTATTGTGCCAAACATTACAATTGATTTTTGGCATGGACTTTAGTTCCATATTTACCAAGGTTTTGGGACAATTTTATTGGTTCAGTATTTGGCACGGTTTTTTGGCATGATTTTATATACTATTTTTTCACAATATTTGGCACAATTTTTGACAAAAAAAATTTTGTTGCGCCTTTCGGCACGCTTTCATTTATTCTGTGAAAAAATAATTTATATGAAATTAATTTTATTTAAATTTTTTTGAATTACACCAATAAAAAATTTTCTTGAATTGCTAAACAAAAATAAAAAATCATGTAGTATTACACTTGTATCAAAACAACAATTCAGGGACAAGTAGAAAGAATTTACGTATATATTAACATCATGCCCTATATATACATCAAAAAAGATTCAAAGGTGACAATAATGAAAGGGTGGACTTGAAACTTCTGACTTGAGAAATATCTCAATAAGGTTGGCTTCATGCATTTGGTTTTTCAAAATAGCTAAACAAATGGGAGTTGACCAAAATTCCCAATCATCACCGAAAACTAAGTTGAACAATGGCAACCGATTATTTCCAAACATCTAAATATTAATTATTACAACTAGTTTTATTTTTATTGAGTGCATTCATGCATATGCATGAGAGCAGAGTACCTTCCAAACAAGCAGGCTGATATCAAATTAGCCTTTGGGGTAACTCAATGTCGGGGAGATGCCAGCACCGATGGCGATCTTGTTGTTTGTTTGCATAAAACCAAAGCACAAGAGGTTGTCACATCCTGTTGCTTGGTATGCATCCGTCTGCATTGCATTATTTTCCACAAACTCCTCATTTCTGTGAATAAACCTGCATGTTGGCATGATATTTTACATAAATCAGTATGAATACTTGAATACTTTTTTTTTTACTCAGTTTAAGTACAAATAGAAAATCAAAAGGAAAAGAAGCAAGTCCTGATTATAACTATATTTTACCTTTGTCTTGCTCTTGACCTATGGTGGTTCATGAGGGTAAGACTTGGAGACTTGAAAGGTAAAAAGGAAAGTACCACCTCTGAGAGGGAAAATGGGAAAGAAGTAAATATTAAAATAGAAAAATGTTACAAGAATTTAACAAGGAGTAGATACTGCATGACCATTTCTAGTGAATGCTTCTTCATCTAACTAACTCAGAAAAGTAATAGTAATGCAGCAGGTAAGTCTGATAAAAATAAAACTGATGATAGACCTGTAATATCCCTCATCAGGATGAATGTTGATATCAAAATTCATTATGTCATCCTTGCCATTGGGAAATATTATGGCAGTTGTGCACGGCAGGTTGAGCTCAGTAATATCTGCATTATATGATATATATAAAAATGAGAACAATTAACTCATGCTCGATCAATTCATAACAATTAAAAGGACACAATTAACTTTAAACCTCTGAATTAACAACAGCACATGGGATATCGAGGCAGAAAATTTCAGTCTTTTATGCACCCATGCAATAGAACAATATATTATAAGGGAAATTAACAATTGATTTTGTATGTGCTCCAGACAAGATAAAGGACATTGTTCTCAGTTTTCCATTTCAAAATGTAATCAATGAGACATTGGTGTACAAATGTAAGGGGGAACAAAAATATACCAAAAAAAAAAAAGAAATAGCAATATACAAGATAGCAACTTATCATGTAACTTGATCAAAGAAATCTTGTGCTTCATGCAAATGAAAAAATATATATATACAAGCAAACCTTTATGAAGACGTAGCTACCCTGCACTTTGTTTCTTGCTAGGATCACTTCCTTTGTTGGCCTGCGGTTGGTCCTTTCCCTTAAAGAGGAGCTTGTTTAAAATCTAGAGATGTCCACAATATTTGGATGATGAACCTGCATGTTGGCACGATATCTTACATAAATCAGTTTGAATACCTGAATATTGCAGGTTTATGAAGACATGCAGGTTTATCCTTTGAATCTAGAGAGCTTCTTCACCACCATCATCTTCTCCTTTGAAAACAGTATTTGATACCTAGAATCAATAAACCCTAACCCTAGAAAAAGTTAATTAATCACCAATCCAACAAAAATTCAAAAATAAATTAATCAAAAGGTTTATAGATCACAATACCACTCCAGAAGCGCTCTGGGCCAAGATTGTCAACTTGTGATCAAAATTATAGTAATACATTAGCAAACCCAAAACCAAAACACCACAAAAATTAGGAAAAACTCGGAAGAAAATTAGGTACAAAAATTGCAATATTTAGATCTCTGGCGAGGTAGGAGTCGTCGAAGTTGAGGACGTAAAGAGGATCATACCTGAAATCCTCGAAATGGTGATGACTGTGATGATTGTAGGACATCCGAGACACTAGGCGGAGAAGGAGCGATAGTGGTCACCAATCGGATCCAGGAGGAGAAGGAGCGGATGAGGGAGGTGGCCTGGCGGTCGTCGGCGTCACGATCGGCTGCTTGAGTCTCTAGAGAGGGAAAGGATGAGGAGCGGATGGAATTATAATTATATATATATATATAATATATATATATATATATATATATATATATATATATAATATAATTATATATATATAATTATCTTAAATCAAAAGTTTAACAATGTATTAATAAATTATTGTATTTGTATTTTTGGCACTGTATTTGGTACGGAATTAATATGTTAGTATATTTATAGTTTTGGTACAGTATTTTGCACGGTATTAATATATTATTATATTTATATTTTGGCACCGTATTTGGCCCGGCATTAATATATTATTATATTTGTATTTTTGGCACCGTATTTGACACGGTATTAATATATTATTATATTTATATCTTTGGCACTATATTAATATATAAATATATTTGTATTTTTGGCATGGTATTTGGCACGGTATTAATATATTATTATATTTATATTTTTGGCACGGAAGTAATATAATATTATCTATATATTTTTGGCATGGCATTTGGCATGGTATTAATATACTATTATATTTGTATTTTGGCACGACATTTGGCACGGTATTAATATATTATTATATTTGGGTTTTTGGCACGGTATTTGGAACAATATTAATATAATTATGTTTTTAAAAAAATATATTTGGCACTGCATTTGACACTGTCATGTAAAATTATTAAATTTATATATTTGACACTGTATTTGGTACAGAATTAAAAATATTTTCAAAAAATTCATATATTTGACATGGTTTGTTAGTTCCTTATCAAATGTTGTAATAAATTTGTCACAATTATTTTCAGTGCCAATTTTACTGTGCCAATTTGGAATTTTCTTGTAGTAAAGGTTCTGCAGCTAATTCTAGGGTTCTTCGTGATGCAATATCTAGAAGACATGGGTTGAAAGTACCTAAAGGTAAATAAATATCAAACATCCTAAATATCAGCAAAGTATCTAGTTTATTTAAAAAATGATTTATTTGGGTGTAGGTTTTTTCTACTTGTGTGATGCTGGATATGCAAATGGTGAAGGGTTTCTAACTCCATATAGGGGCCAACGATATCATTTTAATGAATGGAGACAAAATCACATCCCTCAAAATAAAGAAGAGTTTTTTAAATACAAACACTCTGGTGCTAGGAATGTAATTGATGTTTTGGGTTCCTCAAGATGAGATGGAGTATACTTAGAGAGAGGTCTTGGTATCCGGTGAAAACTAAATGTCGAATCATTTCTGCTTGTGCTTTGATACATAATCACATTAGAAAGGAGAAGATACTTAACCCATTAGAAGCTGAATTAAGTGAAGTGTTTGTAGACTATGATGCATTTTAAGATGTTGAAATTATTCAATACATTGAGACCTCAGATACATGGACTACTTGGAGAGATAATTTGGCACAAGAGATGTGGTCTGGGTGGTTGAAGACAAGGAATGTGGGATTATATTAATTATTCAACTGTTTGTAGTATTACAGATTGTTTATTATATATGGTTTTGTATGATTTTATATGGTTTTGTATATATTTTATATGATTTTGTATGTATTATTGATGGTTTATATATTTGATATGTACTCATTGTATTCTGTATGTTTTATTGTATATGGTTATATATTATCTTTTAGATGGATTATATATTTGATATATACTCATTTTAGATGGATGGCTCTTCATCTCAAGCATCTACAAAGGGTGCCAAAAACACTCGCTAGTGGAAAGTTAATGAAGATGGAGTCCTTATACAATGTTGCCTTGATTTGAAAGACAAAGGTGGTTGGAATGGAGATAATGGTACATTTAGGCCTGTTATTTGGTTCATCTTGAAAAAGCAATGGCAGAAAAGATACCAAATTGTAAAATCAAGGGAACTCCACATATCTAGTCAAGGCTAAAGACTTTGAAGAGCCAATAAAGGGAAACATCATAGATGTTAGCCAACACTGCTTCTGGGTTTGGATGGGATGAAATGAACAAGTGCGTAACTTGCGATATTGAAGTATGGAATGGATGGCTTAAGGTTAGTTTTTTCTTAATATTTTTAATTTTATATTAGAAGATTTTATTCTTGTTTTTAATTAATAAAGTCTATTATTTCAATCTCATTTAGCTACTGCGGGACTTAGAAACAAGTATTTTCCTACTTAGACCAATTGGGCCATTTGTTTGGGAAAGATAGAGCAATTGGATCAGGCGCCGAAGGACTAACTAAGGTTGTGGAGAACATACAAGCAGAGAAGGCCACTCAAAATATAGGGATTAACTTTAGTGAGGATGACTATGAGTTCCCATATGTTGAAGTTCATCTAGGCAACATCCAAGAAACAATAAGTGCCACTCAAAATGTTGCAACGAATCAAAATATTCCCAATGAGTCATCTATTGGCACTTCTAGAAGGACTCAAGACACGAATACTGAGTCATCTAATCAAAGGAAGAATGCTAAGACCAAAAAAGATAATGCTAATATTGATGAGGCTTTCAACAACATACAGCAAATGAGTAAGATTTGTGAGAGCACAACAGTTGAATTTGGTAGAATGGCTAGTTGCTTGGAGGCTCTAGCTAATGATGCTGTAAGGAAAGCTAAAGATGTAGAGAAAAAGAATGAGATGAAGGCTCAGCTATGTACAACAATATCTTCCATTGATGGCTTGACTGCTGAAGAAGTTGTTAGGGTTTGATCCATCATCTCTCTTGATAGTGGGCAAATTGATTATTTCTTTAGCATTCCATATTAGTTCAAGGCTATTTATATCCGTTGTCTTCTTACAAGAACAATTTAGTGATGTCATGAACCTGTCTGAACATTTTAAACTTGTTATAAATGTGGTTTGTTAGGAACAACTTAAACTTGTTATAAGTGTGACTGAACATTTTCAACATCTTAAATTAGGTATTCTAATTTTACATGTTTTTCTTTTCTCATTTATATTTTAATTGCATTTGATTTCTATACATCTTAAACTAGGCATTTTAATTTTACATCTTAAACTAAATTGTTTATTATATATGGTTTTGTTTGTATTTTATATGGTTTTGTATGGAACATAAATAAGTTTTCAATTTAAAAAGAGAAAAAAATGCTAACCTCGGAGATTGGGTTAGCATCACTCTAAAAAAAATTAAGCACTTATTATAGAGCTCTTTCTCTTACTAAACTAACTATCCACGTATTATATTACGTTTTCACTTAATATAGCATGTTTCTACTATAGTAAACCACTTATTATAGAGTTTTTTTCACTTACTAAACTACATATCCACGCATTATATTACGTCTTCACTTAATATAGCATGTTTCTACTTCTTTTTTTTTTTATATAGTGAACCACTTATTAAAGAGTTTTTTCCACTTACTAAACTAGCTATCCACGCATTATATTACGTTTTCACTTAATATAGCATGTTTCTACTTATTTATTTTTATACTAAACCATTTATTATAGAGTTTTTTCACTTACTAAACTAGCTATCCAGGTATTATATTAAGAACATGTTTCTACTTATTTTTTATAATAAACCACTTATTATTTTAAAAAATTTATTTATAAAATACTATTCATTACTATTATTATTTTAATATTATTATTCAAAGTATAAATGGTTAATCTAAATATTTGTGTGCTAATGAGTTTGCTAATGTGTATACAAGATTAATTTATTATTATTTTGATATTAAAAAATTTATTAACAAGTTGTTTATATGTATAATAACATAAGGGCATTTATGTTATTATGACAAAAAATTCCCTAGAATATCTTCCCATACCAAAACACATAAATATTATAAAAATAATTTTAAAACATTTTATTTATAAAATACTATTCATTATTATTATTATTTAATATTAAAAACATTTTATTATTATTTTAATAATATTATTTATTATTTTAATATCCAAAACATATTATTATTTATTATTTAAAAATGTTTTATTTAAATATTTAATATTAAATACATTTTATACATTTAAAACTTATTATTATTATTTTAATATTAAAAATTGATTAACAAGTTGTGGATAAGTAAAATAACACAAGGGTATTTCAGTTATTATGCCAATAGATTCTCAAGAACATCTTTCAATACCAAACATAGAAATATTACTTTCTCATCAATCAAATTCCATCAAAACATTCCCATGATAATACACTAAAGGTAACCTTAGGATGTAGCTACCTCTTCTTTAATCTTATACCTCGAATACCCAATGCTAGCAAGGACTGTAGTTCAAATTGTGGTTTATGATTTTTTTCAGATATGTGTATACAATTGTGGTTATATTGTCATACTATTTTTCATTAGTGGATATTTGCTTTATTGAATGATTATATATATATATATACACGTTGTGCCTTCAATCCCCAGTCTCCCACTCTCCCTTCTACTAGCGAGTCTTGGTTCAACCACTAATCATGACCTATTAAATAAAATGACAATGAGAGTACTCTTCCAATCTATCATGTTCTCTCAATTAATGGATTGGGTATTCACAAGAATAATAGATCAGAAATCTCTTGTGCTAGTTTATATATGTTTTTCCATCAAAAAATTAACTCCACTTCAAATTTTTGAAGTAGATTATTAACAAAATATCAATTATAATTATAAACATAGGATTCAAATGATAATGTTATGGACAACTATATTTATTAAAATCTACTTAATTTGATATTATTACGAAGATAATTTAAATTTGAATTAGATTTAAATTGAGATAGGAAACACTCGAACTGTAACAAAAAAAAACTTGATGTTTTGGGAAAAAAACTCATAAACACTTGTGAACAAAAGAACTATGATGTGCTTATACTCAAAGAAGAAGAAGAAGAAGAAGAAGAATTGAAGAAGACGAAGAAATCTCATAGCTTATTCTATATAAGTAACCGTTTGGATTTGCTTTTGAAAGAAACATTTACATTTTGGTTTTTGGAAGTGAATGTTTCTACATAAATTATATATTTTAACGCAAAATTTGGAAGTACTTCTTTGGCTAAACTAAGTACTTATGATTTTCTTTTCCGTGTGTGTTTTAGTGTTTGTGTATAGAAGTTCTTCTAAACCATGAAATTAAATATATTAAGGGTGTGTAAAAGCATAATTAAACCTTGCCCTTTTTTTTAAAAAAAAATAGGTGGATAAAATACAAAGATAATATAAATTGATACGTGAGCAATATGTTAACACTCTTGGACCCTAAAAGAGGATAATCAACAAGTAAAGAAGAAGGGAAATGTTAGGTTGGCATATATAAATATATATATATATATATATATATATATATATATATATATATATTTATATGGACAAAGGTTAATAATGTGTTTTTTCAAAGGTATTTTAGTTAAAATAATTACAATTGAGAAAATTATCTCATTGCATGCTTAGTGAAGATGGTGGGGAAAAACCTAAAATGAGGAAAAAAAATTAAATGCATGTTTATATACAAGGACACAAAAGTAGTAATATGATTTTATCAAAAAATATTATGATCAAATAATTTAACTTAGGTAGGTTTTCCTTTTCCAAGACTAAACTTATTGGTTTTTTTTAAAAAAAAAAAAACCGTGGGCTAGCCCAATGGTAACCACCCGTGGTTGTAATTGAAAGGTCTCGAATTTGAATTTTTTAGATTACAATTCATGTTCAGCGTCCCATGTGGGAGTTTTGTGTAAGGAATACCTCTCGTTTGCCCCTTCACTGTTGCATGGCAGGGGGGTTTATATCTAGAAGGTCAGTCAAACCATAGTAACTGATGCACCTCTTGTCAACTTCATCGAAAAAAACTTACTAGTTTTAAAAATATATTTAAATTTATTTTTGTATTTGTATTTTTTTTCTTAATGAAGAGAATCCACGCATGCTGATATAAAATGTTTATCTCATAAAACAAACATTTCATCACAATTTTTTTTAAAAAGAACTAAAATTCAAATGGCCAGCCCTAAATCACTTGTTTAAGAAGCACAAGCACTTAAATTGCATAATGGAGACAAAAATCCATGTTCATCCTTCGTGACTTGCAGCATTCCCAGGTCACAAATGGAGATAAAAAGTAAATAAATAAATTCTCATAACCTGTTTGAATTGCAAAATAGGAATGAGAAAGGGGGGAATGGGAAGAATGGAGAAATGGGAACACGATAATAGGGGAAAGGGGATAATAATGAAGAACTTGTTTGGTTGAAGAGAATGAGAGTTAGGAATAGATAAAAAGTAAGAGAGAGATATGATAAAAATCATATTTATGACTTTTGTGTAAATAAAATCATCTTGTATAAGATAATGAATTATATTTATTAATAAAAAATTGACATTATTTATTATTAAATATTTAAAATATAATTATTTTATTTAATTTATTATAGTTAAATATTTAAACTTAGTATAATTAATTCACATATTTAATTAATATATTTTTTTATAATAATTAATAATAATAATAATAATAGTTAAAATAATGATATTTAAATTATTTTATTATGTTAATCAATATTTAAATATGTTATTATGATTTAAATTATTATAATTAATTATTTAAATTAATAATAATTTTTTATTAACATATAATTAATTAAAAAAATAAAAAAAGTTTCAACTATAAAATAATTTAAATATCATTATTTTTAAAATTATTATTTATTTTAATTATTATAAATAAATCTATTAATTAATAATACTTAATTAATATATTTAATTATAATAATTAAAAATAATAATGTCATAAAATTACACTTATGCCCCTATATAAATAAGATGATATTGTACAAGATAATAGTTTATATTTAATAATATATAATTAACCTGATTTGTTATTAAAATATTAACAAGGTATTTAATTATTTATTTTAATTTAATAAAATTAAATATTTTAACTAATTATTACAGTTTAATAAAGAAAAAGAAAAAGAAAAAGAAAAAGATTATTATAATTTAATAAAGAAAAAGAAAAAGGAAAAGAAAAAGAAAAAAATGGGAAATTATTAAATCTCTCGCATGCAAGAGCTGGCCACCACTGTGATTTGAAAGAGAGAGAGAGGAAATGGAGGAGCAGAGAAATGTCCATGTCGACAAAGTGAAGCTGGGAAGGCAGGGACTAGAGGTTTGCCATCATCCTCATCTCCATTCCATTCAGGTGTTAATGGTTGTGTAGTCATCATCATCCCTGTTTGTTCATCTTCAGGTCTCCAGGTTGGGCAATGGCTGCCTTGGTCTCACCGTGCATTACAACTCTTCTGTCTCAGAGGAACATGCGGTATCCATTATCACCCAAGCATTCCTCAAAGGCATCACCTTTTTTGACACTGCCGACGTTTATGGTTCTCATGCCAATGAGATCCTCCTTGGAAAGGTCTATCCTTTTTCTTTCTTTCTTTCCATAGATTTCACCACCTTTTCTATACATGCAAAATAGCCGGTGATTATGTATGTTTTTATGTTTTAGCAGGCATTGAAGCAGTTACCAAGAGAGAAAATTCAATTGGCTAAATTTGGGATTGAGAATTTTGATGGGAGCTCTGTGGTGATCAATGGGATGAAAGAGTATGTGAGGGCTTGTTGTGAGGCCAGCCTCAAGCGCCTGGACGTGTCTTACATTGATCTTTATTATCAGCACGGTGTTGACAAGACTGTTCCAATTGAGGATACTGTGAGAACTTGTTTCATATATCTTGTATTTTGCTCATAATTTTAGTTCATATTGTTTATATGAGTATGATTAATATATTTTGGTAGGTGGGTGAGATGAAGAAATTGGTTGAAGAAGGGAAGGTGAAGTACATTGGTTTGTCGGAGGCCAGCCCCGATATCATCAGGCGGGCTCATGCAGTGCATCCCATCTCTGTTGTGCAAATAAAATGGCCTTTGTGTTCTCGTGATATTGAACAAGAGATTGTGCCACTTTGCAGGTTTATTTCCCATAGCTTAATTTCTGGATTGTGAATCATGCTGCAAATTTCTCTGAATTCTTACTGTAACCGCAGCCTTGCCTTACAAATTTGGTTGGTATAACACTTGTGCTTCAGAAGATTCAATATATGATCTCTTCAGACATTTTTGTTAACAAATTGCACGAAATGATATTTCATGATGTTCAAGTTGCCTATGGTACAGGCTAGATCAGTGAGGAGTTAGGCTATGTTTAAGTAGTTTCCATATGTAGGATCAATATCTGTTTATTTCCCTTCTTGTGGATGTTTCATAGTTGTGAATAGTTGGTTCAACGGCATACAGTAAAATAAAGCAGCGTGAATGATATTTTGTATGCTAATTAATTCATATTTCTTAAACTTAAGTTGTAGACAGTACGAATTTTTTTAAAATTTTCTTGAAAAATGAGAAATCTATTTGATGCATTTTGATTTATTCTTAATGGCATTTGTCGTGCATTTTTAGACAGAATAGTTTAGATTATGTTGCTATGCCAAAGTATTTACCCTCTTCAGTTTAGACAAAGGTTTTGATTTGGGGAAAAAAAAAAAGAAAATATGAAATGAATGGCATACTAAATCAAATGTATTTGCTTTATTGATGCACAATTAGGAAAAATCAGTAAACAATCAAATGAGACTTGTATGACATATATTGGTGGAAATTGCTTTTTGGAAATATGATACAATAACCTCTGTAAACATTAATCTTATGTTGGAACGAGCAAGTATTTCTTTACTAAAAAAAAGAAGGAAGGAAGTAGAGAATGGATGCTTTCAGTTTTCAGCAAGATAAACGATAATAGCTAGTTTCAAAGGCAACCCTTTTTATGTTTGTCTTCAAGACTTCTACTTGATGCCATCTGGTTTTGACATCAACTTAAAACTAAAAAAATATTAATTTAATTTTACCATATGCAGCGGAGTAATTTACATTATGAATAATGTTGTAAGCTGGCTGCTTCCAGTTCAGTACATTAATCCAACATGTGGCCATGAAATGCATTTACAATTCTTTTTATCTGCAGGGAACTTGGGATTGGTATAGTTACATGCTGCCCAGATAATGGTGAGATTTTCGCTTGGGAAGCAGTTGTGGAGCATTTGCTTTCTAAAAGTATTTTGGTATGTAATTTGTTGGGTTTTCTTTTCCTTGCACGATACTTATGCTGTAAGAGTATTGCAATTAGAATTCTTTTTTCTCAAGTTCTTCTGGCGGAAGATTTTTCTTTTCTTTTTTTTCTCATATTAGTTCTATCAATGATCTTCTTCATGTTTGGCATCCAAAGTTCTCTGGCGACAATTTAGAGAAGAACAAGATTCTGTATGCCTGTTTAACAAAGCTGTCTGAAAAGCATCATTGTACCCCTGACCAGTTAGCATTAGCTTGGCTTCTCGATCGAGGCAGTGATGTTATTCCTATCCCTGGTAATCTGAAATATTATCCTTTGTCATATAATATAAACAAATTATGTTGTTGCATAAGTTTTACATAATTTCTCCTTAACCAGTACCACATAATTTGTATGTGCCATCATAGAGAGCTTTCTTACATAATATCCAAAGAGTTGTGCTATCAAGAAATTTTTAATTGATGTACCAATTTGATTATGCATGAAAATTTGGGGGCAAACCATCAAATTTCAAAAAGAAATTAAATTGGAGGTAATTAAGAACACGCTACTTATAATATCAATTAAAAGTTACATGATAAATATGGAAATTATTAGTTTACCCTGTGGGGGCCATTAATTTGGTTCACGAAATTTTAAATCTGGGAATGTGGTTCTCAAGTCATATTGATAGAAATATATGCAAATGTTATTAAGCCATCACAAACATAACGTGACCAGAATGTAATAATACCATGTTTGGCTAGTTGAGAATCTTATATTACCAACTATTCCCTTCGGTCCTTTGTATTTGTCAATTTTAACATTTTCACACCCATTAAAAAAATCTGTTAAAATTAGTTATTTTCTTAAATTTATAAAAAATTGTATCAATTTTTCAAAATTACCCCATTTAAAATCCTTTAAGATTTCATTAAGTTCTCATTATAATTTTGTTATATCTTTTATTCTCTCATCATAGTGTTTTAGTTTTTCAAAAAAGTATTAAAAATGTAGTAGTATATTAAAAATAAAGGGTAAAGTTGAAAAAAAAAAAAAAAAAAAAAAAAAAACTATTTAATGTTTTGTAAATTTTTTAAATGGACATGTAAAAGAAACAAATGAAGGTTTTAAAGTGAGACAAGTAAATAGGATTGAAAGAAGTATCATTTTACTAAAATATCCTAATCAAATAGGTGTCAAATATAAAATGTTCATAATAATATTTTGATGTAAATGTCAAAATTGTTTAATAATAAATATTTGTTATTATTAAAA
Source organism: Dioscorea cayenensis subsp. rotundata (assembly GCF_009730915.1). Taxonomy (NCBI): domain Eukaryota; kingdom Viridiplantae; phylum Streptophyta; class Magnoliopsida; order Dioscoreales; family Dioscoreaceae; genus Dioscorea; species Dioscorea cayenensis. Next base: position 6,922,792 of record NC_052485.1, on the reverse strand, counting down.
AATAAACTTTTACTTTTAAAATATTTAACTTTTATTAATTTTAATTAAATCAAACTTAGTTATTTTAGATAAGCATAAATTTTCTCTACCTTAATATTTGGAAAAAAAAATTTAATCTCAAATGTTTTTTTATCTCCAATCAATTATGTTCATAAGTATATTTCAATATAAAAATATGAGTAGTTTCTCAAAGTATATTATTAACAACTTGATAAAGTTCATATTTTTAGAATTTTATTGAAGTTGAAGGGTATAATGGGAAAACAAATCTCAGGTTCTATATAGAATGTCAGGTGGTGAGTGAGTAATTATATTTCTAAAAAGAGTTGTTTAGTTCATAGAATCTCACATTACTATCCCATAAAAAATTACTTCGAATGTAATTTCCAAGTTATATTAGTGAGAATGTGTAAATTCTGTTTGATTGACAAAGCAGTAATGTGGTTATAATGCAACGTTAAAATATTTAGTTATTTTGGAATCTTATATTATCAATTATTTTTTTACTAAAATACCCTTACTAAACAAGTGCTTAATATATCAAAATTCTTAATTTTTATGCTAATAACAATAAATATTTATATTATTAAACAAAAATAAATTTGAAATTATTTAATTTTTATTAATATTAAATAAATCAAACTTAAAAATTATTTTCTCCAACTTAATATTTTTAAAAAAATTATTTTCAAATATTCTTTTTTTTCAACCAAATATGGCAATAAATATATTTTCATATAAAAGAATTTTATGGAAAGAAAAAAACATGAATTTTTTAAAATTTTTTAATAAGTTAATATTTTTGAAATTTTATTGAATTTAAAAGTATGATGGAAAAAATTTAGATTCCACCCTGAATATTATATTACTATTGAGTTTGTAAATTATATTACTATTGAGTTTGTAAATCACATTACTGGTAATGTTACCCACATTATCATATGTCAGAAATATACAATTCCCACCCTAAGCAACCAAATATAATACTATTACATTAATTACCTAGTCTAGATTTTGAGGGTGATACTATCCACAACTAGTCACTAGACGCCATCTAATGGATTACTCAATTTTCTATCATATTTATAGAGAGAAATTTTGCAAATATAGACTAAAAAATCACCAAAAATATTTAAATGTAGAATTTTGATTGTGTGATTGTTTGTATCAATGTTTTCTGTGTTTATACAAAGAAGCCGTTTGGTAATCTATGAAATAATATGAAAAGATTACCATATTTAAATTAGTGACAGTGGTAATATTAATGGTAATCTATGATTACTAACCATGAAATATTATCAAGGATCTTCGTAAACCTATTACCACTAAAACAAGTGGTTATGTTAGATTATCAAGTGGGTAGTAATATGGACAAATATGTTTTTTGTTTAAAAAAAAATTAAAAGATTGCATACTTTACTTGTTAGATAAAAAAAATTAATTTTGTATGATGTTATTTTGAGAATATCTTCCAACTTTGAAAAGTTATTTTTTCTTGTATTATAATTGATTTTTTCATGTAAAAATTTTATTTTATCTTTATTTTTCAATTTGTTCAAACATTTAAATATAAAGGTATTTTGGGAAAAATGTGCAAAAATTAATTTTTGATGTTATAATTTAATTATTTTCATCCCAAATTTTATTTAATTTTAAATTTAAATTTGCTCAAAATTGTAGATATAAGGGTATTTTGGGAACTTTGGAACGTTTCTAAGTTAATTACCATATAATATGAGTTCCTAACCAAACATGGTTATCACAAATTAACACAATATTTCTAGGCATATAATATCCCCAATCTCATTACCATAATAACTCATTAGTTATTACGTGGTAATATATCAAGACTATGAACCAAATGGCCCCTAAAATATAGATTGAATTCATGTGATATTTATAACTTCAAATTGTAAAAGATCACAAAAAAATAAAATTGTTTAAATTATGTAAGGGTAATGTTATTCTCGAAATTTGGACAGTAATATGTGATTAGCCCCGTAAACTTGTTAAGAAATGGGAAAAAATTTATCACAATGTATCATGTGTGTGTGAATCTGTTATATTATTTTGGTAAAATAAAATATTGTTTTCTTTTTGTTGTATTGGTTCAAAATTTCTTTAGGTGCTACGAAAATTGAGAACTTGGTCAACAACATTGGATCATTAAAAGTAAGGCTTACGGATGAAGAGTTGAAGGAAATTTCCGATGCCGTAACTGCAGAAGGGTTTGCTGGTGAGAGATTAACTCTGTACTTGATTGTTTTGTATCTTTCTATAATTAGATTGTATAGACGTAGAGAGAAATCAACCATAGTTAAGTGAAAATCAGCCTTTACTTAATATTCATCTATTTAGTCAATGAAATCAGAATAGAAAAGGGAGAGCCATTCAATTAAAAAAAAAAAAAGTTATCATGGTATTAGAGCTATGGTTTTTAAAGTTTTGGAATTTCCAGTTGTTCTTGGTGTTATTGGAGTTGTTGGGCACTACAAATTTCCAGTTTCATCTATGTTTATTCCCTAGAACTAGAGCATTTTAGTGATGAAGATGTAGATTTGAAGAGGGGAATATATTACTTATTTGTGTACCATATATTCTTTGTTCACACGTCAAAATAAAAAGAAAATTTCATGAATTTTTTTTCCCTAATTTCTAATAAGATTCATATTCTTTTGTTACCAAAAACTTCTTATCATATCCACAATTAGTTATTGTTTGTGGCAACCTAATCCTAGTCTCTTATCCCTAGGAATTCTTCCTCATGCAGAGGCAAGTTCCCGCTCATTAGCCAGGCCGCGGTATGTATCTGGGTTAACTTATTTTTTTAGTCAAATTTGGTTGGTTATTTTATTGGTATTAATTGTTAACTGCTTCTGTGTTGAAAATAGTACTGTTATAATAAGAGAAGCCTTTAATTACTATATATTCATCAATTTACTCAATGAAATCATAATAGAGAGGGGAGAGCCATTCAGTCAAAGCTAAAATTATCATAGTATCAGTGCTGTGGTTTTTAGGGCAACTTTAATGGGAATTTAATAAGTGTTTATAGAACGCTTGAGCAAAAACCCTCGATTGAGCATTTGGTGGTGGGTCCCACTTATTATTTTTTTATTTTTTAAATTAAAAAGTGATGGGCCAACACCTTTAAATATTTTTTTAAAATTCAATTTATTTAATTTTTAATTTTATCATCATAGATTAATTATTTTCAAAATAATATAATAATTTTATCATTATTTATATATTTTAATTATTTTAAATATTTATTTTGTAATATAATGTTTTAAAATATATTATCTTATTATTTTATTAATACTATTTTAAGATTTTATTAAATAATTACAGTATGAGAAATAATTTAATAAGTATGTGCTTAATGGGTTGATTGTGAGTCCCATCTTATAGTATAAGTATTATGAGAGATAGTTTAATTGATAAGAGTTTAATGGATTGATGAGGTGGCATGAGCATCAAACTCTAAGATAATCTAACGATTAAAGTTGCCCTTAGAGTTTTGGTGTTCTTAGTTGCTCTCATTGTATTGAAGTTGCAAGCCACTGCACTCAGGGTGAAGCTAAGTGTGGGCGAAAGGGGGCCATAGCCCATGGCCCCCTGTTTTTTTTTTTTAATGAATAATATATATATATATATATATATCAAATTAATGCATATAATATAAAAAATATTTTTACAAAAAATCTTTATGAAATTTTATTGTTTGGGTCTTTAATATTTTATAAATTAATTTATATAGTTTTTTTTGGAAAAATTCTATTATTTGATGAGTTGATTTTTTTTTACAAATTAGTATATAGGCCAAAAATATTATAATTTTAGACAAACGTATTTATAAAATTTTTTTGTTTAGCTTTTTGACAGTTAATAAATTAGTTATATAGTAACAACATTTTTTGTAAAATTTATTGTTCGACAACATGATTTTCTAAAAATTAGTATATATATATATACTATTTTAAAAAATATATAGTTTTAGAAAAATATTTATAAAAATCTAATATTTGCCTCATTCAGTCCTCTAAAAAGATTTTTATCTCTCTTTAAAAAAAAATTTTGGCCTCCTAAAAAGAATTCCAGGCTCCGCCCCACGGCCCCCACAGATGGCAAGTTTTATCCGTATGTGTTTTTTAGAATTTTAGAATTTATTTTTAGAGGATTCAAATCTAGATCGAGGGAAGTATGGCAACACGTGTTGTGGTAACCCCATTTTTTAAGTCATTGGATTGCTTACCTCTTTATTGGTGTTAATTGTGAATTGCTTTTACCCTTTTACATTGAAAATGGCTGTTAAGAATTTTGAATTTTGTATTAAGTTTACGATATTTAGCATAGGAATTTTAATTCGGGTTGTATGTTAATCGCAAAAAGTTGAAGACGTATTAATTCAATTGATGGCATTGATCCAACCTCCAATAGATGCTACTCAATTGGCTCAATGGAAGATCAAAGATGCTAGGGCGATGCCACGGACTAATGTGTCATGTGATTCTTAGTTCTAATTTACTCCCTTATACAAAACTGCTCAAACAATAATGTGAAAATATTTGGAAAGACTTAATAATCAAATAAATTTAACAAGGAAATTTCAGTTGAAGTGTGAGATTGCAAGATATGCACATTATTTGGCATTATGATTGTTTGAAACATTGTATAATTTTGAAAGACATCCATTTGTTGAGAGTGACCACACCTGTGAAGCAGCAGTAGCAAAAACTGTTCATTCAGTAGTAAGATCTTAAACAATGATATGCTGAATAAAACATCCATCATTGTTATCTATAACAGTAGCATTATTGATAATGGTGTTCGTGAAGCAATAGCAAGATCTTAAACAATGATAATCCTAATTATACAATGCGATATTCATGCTCTTATGTTGAAGTGGCTATGAAATCAATGTTTGCCAATGCTCTCATTGCTGACAATCAAACAATGTCTATCTATGGCTACACATTTCCAATTGAACTTATTATTTTGTGATTATTATTTTCTTGATTATCTTTTTGATTTGAATATGTATTAAGCTAGTATCGGAAGAGTTGGTATTACACCGCGGGAGATCAAAAATGCCATCCGAAGACAACAAGAAACTGTGAATAACCCCTCAAATGATGATGATGATGATGATGATGATGATGACTCATCATGGATGAAGGAGGTGAGGACCAAATTGAACGAGCGGCGTGGAAGAGCCCACGCCAGCAGGCCATGCACCATCTTCAAGGTCCAACAGAGCATCCGTAGATGCAACCGAAATGCCTATACTCCTCTTGTCGTCACCATTGGTCCTTATCACCATGATCCATATGACATTAATTTTAAAGCTATGGAAAACCACAAGTGGCTGTGCCTGCGCTGCTTGCTTTTCAGGAAGCGGAGAAGGCTTATTGCAACTGAGTTGCTGGACAAGTGCTTGTTGAAGATGAAGTCCTTGGACTCCAAGGTGCGTAGCTGTTACTCTGAACCTTTATCCATAAGGATGGATGCTCAAAGCTTGGCTAAGGTTATGTTGCTTGATGGTTGCTTCATACTGCATAGCTTGCTTAAGCAACAAAACCTCATGATAGATGATGTGAGCAACAACTATCAGGATAATGATGATTATGATCAGGTTGAAGATGGAGAGATATTGTTGGAACTTCGAGAAGGAGATGAGCAGTTGGAACAAGAACCATTGCTGCTGACACTATGGATATGGAAATTTGTGTTGGATGATCTGTTAAAACTTGAGAATCAGATCCCCTTCTTTGTCTTGACCACACTCTTTGACCTGCTCAAGGTTCCAAGTGATGATGGTGTTGACCTTGTCAACCTTGCTTTCAAGCTCTTCAGTGATATACATCCATCCAAATCCCAAACCTTCCACATTTTACCTGCAGCTGACCAAGTCCATCACTTGCTTCACCTATTTCATTCAAGTCTTGTTCCTTCCAACAATGGCCATGTACTTGACATCCCCGAAGCAGATAAAGTACCTGAATGGATTCCAAATGCTACTGAGCTCCAGCAGGCGGGAGTCAAATTTGTCAAGAAAGAGAACACCGGAAGCTTCTTGGATATATCATTCAGTAGCAATGGCACAATGGAAATTCCAAAGCTCTGTCTCTATGACTACACTGACACTCTTTTCAGAAATCTGATAGCTTTTGAGCAATGCTATCCTAATACGCGTACCTGCATCACCATCTATGCTGCTTTCATGGACTGTCTAATTGATACTCCAAAAGATGTTCGTTTGCTCCACTTGAATGGAATTCTTACCAATGGACTGAGTACTGATGACGCTGCGGCAGATCTTTTCAACAAGTTATGTGACCAGATTTACTATGCTGCCGATAGGAACTATCTTCATAAATTATTTGCTGATGTCAACACATATTATGGATCGAGATGGAACCAATGGCGGGCTAAATTGGTGCGGGACTATTTCAGCAATCCATGGGCGATCATATCTTTAATGGCAGCTGTGTTGTTGCTTCTTCTCACTGTTGAGCAGTCATTTTTTACTGCATATTCTTCTTTTCGGTCTTCTTGATGGAATATTGTTTCTTTCTGGATCTCTACTCTGCTGTACCGTTGTCTAATTTCTCTGGTTATCTAGCTGTGTTTGTTTCCTCAATAAAGTTGGGCTTGATTTAAATATCCAATTATATATTGCAGATGAATTTCACACTTTCCCTAACAATGCTAGTTTGATGAGGATTGTCACACTTTCCTAATGAGCAAATAGCTTAAAAAAATGAATTTAAATATTAAAAAAAAAAAAGGAAAGGAAGCAACCCATTTGAGAGCATTTCTGATTCTTTGTTTTAAAAAAACCTCGAAAAGGCTGAAGAATACAAAAGTCGAAGTCGATAACAAGACTGAAGAAAACAAATCTGAACCTAAAAAAATAACGAGAAAAAGTAAATATAGAAGATAGATTAGAGAAGTGGAAGCCTAGCAAAGAAGGAAGCTCTTCATGACCTGCGAACGGGAGCTTACGGCCCTAATAGAAATAGATTAAGAACATGACAATTGGGATTGATATTGGAAAGACAGAAGCGTGATTCATCCAAAGGGAAGGAGTGATATGAAGTGCGGTGGTTTCCAAAGCATGTTCAATATGAAGCGGATGTTAGATATATTGCCGAGAATCGCCAGAAATCGAAAGGATTCATGTCGAGTAAAGCATGTGGAATGAAGTCACGTTGGTGAATATGTGCTTGATCGGAGTATGAATATCCCATGTGGACTGAATAGCTGCTTCAAAGTTGATCAGATCTCTAGAGAATGCATCATTTGCGTACATGGGAGAAACACCCGCAAAATGAAACATGGTAATCGAATTAGCAATGAAGAAACCAAGAGAGGAGACGACTCGTCCGGGTGGAAGTGATCAGAACAAATAAAAAAATGGACCCTCACCCTCAAGAGAAGTTATGGCAAATAAGCTTCGACCAAGAAGGTTATGGTTACAAGTAAAAGAAATCTTTGACGTGAGCTGTAGCTTTGCTCACAATGCTGTAACCATTCCGAAATTGTTGCCTGAAGATAACATCACATCTATTTTTTTCCAAAGGAAACCATGCACAAGTTGCAATGAGAGAAACCACAAAATGAGAGTAATTATAACTCGTGAGCTAAGCTCCGTAAGCAAAGCTATCGTGAAAGGAGATAGATTTATTAACCCTCCTGCTAACCAAGCTCCAGACTTCCTGGATGAAAGGACAAGATACAAACAAATGCTGAAGTGTTTCCCTCTGAAACCCACAAAGAGCACAAGGATTATCAGGCCCAAGATTCATTCTGAAAAAATAGTCTGTAGTAGGGAGCCTACCCATAAAGAGTAACCAAATAAAGAACTTAACCCGGGGGGCAGATTTAATGGTCCACAATTTTTTCCAACCAGACCAAACCTCACTGCAAGGATCTTGAGTATTAAGCTTATTATAAACATTTGCAGAGAGATTAAGATTGCTGGGAGAAGGGAACCAAGCCCAGTGATTACGAGAAGATGAGTCAATAATACTGGGCTTGCAGGAATCAGAACTGCTAGAATTGCCAAAGAGAGCATTAAGACTACTAAAATCCCAACAATCATTAAGGATAACAATCGCCATGGTCATATGATCTAAATTGTTCGACATATCAATAAAAGTAGGCATTAAAGCGATATGAGTGCAAGAGTACCAAGGGTCCCATAAGAAGGATGTATTCCAAGGGTTCACGGAGATGATTTTGCAATGAGGTTTAAGTTGATTAGCAGACTGACAAAGACCTCTAAAGAACCACGAACATTTGGGAGGGACAGAATCACGCCAGAAATTAAAAGGCCCATATTTGAAACGAAGAATGTCAACCCAGAAAACATTATCATCATTAAGATATTTGAAAATGTGTTTGGCCATGAGGGAATGTCTAACAATAGAGAGATCGTGGATGCCAAGGCCCCCATCAGACTTACCTTTAGTGATATTACACCAAGCAACATAAGGAATGCCATTTCGATTACCATTTTTACTCCAAAAAAATCTTCTAACAATTTTAGTGATCTCAGAGGTAATGGACTGGGGCAAAAGGATAAACGAGAAAGGGTATAGATAGGGATTGAGAGCAAAGAAGAGTTAATAAGGATAGCCTTGGCAGCTAAAGATAAGGAGAGATTAGTCCATCGGTTGCAGGAGCGAGTAATCTTGTCCACCAAGGAATGGAAGGTAGCAGCTCTAAGTTTTTTCGGAGAGATCAAGATCCCAAGATATCTGATAGGAAACGATGCAGGGTGCAAGTTAAGGATAGAGCAAATGCTACGTCTCACTCTGGAGTTAAACCAAGTAGGGAAATATACCTGAGACTTCTCAAAATTAGGCCGCTGACCAGATATGTGAGAATATAACCTAAGACACCGCACAATATTCCTAGCAGCTGAACGAGATGCATGTGTGATTAAAATAAGATCGTCAGCGTACATAAGGTGATTAAAGTTGTGTCTAAGATTGGAGCTAAATCCAGGGATCAGGCCTCGTCTGAGATCAGAATTAAGAAGATTGGTGAGGACTTGAGAAACCAGAATGAAGAGGTAAGAAGAAAGTGGATCACCCTTGCGCACACCTCTAGAGGAAGAGAACCAAGAAGAAGCAACACCATTGACAATGATAGAGAAGGAACAAGCCTTAAGACATGTGGAAATCCAAGAGATCCAATTGTTATGAAAATTCATTTTTTTTCAAAATGGTAAGAATTGCATTCCAAGAGATAGTGTCGTAAGCTTTTTCAATATCGAGTTTAACAATCATCCTAGAGGGGCCATTGACATCATGCTCTAAAGTGTGAACAACCTCTTGAATGGCAATAATATTATCGAAGGAGAAACGCCCAGGAATAAAGCCAACTTGTTCACAGCCAATAAGCTTAGAAATAACAAGTTTTAAGCGATTGGCAAGGAGCTTAGTGATGATTTTAAAACAAACATTGCAAAAGAGAAATAGGTCCCGAAATCGAGACTTTTTTTAGGACAATCAATTTTGGGAATAAGAACGATAGAAGTTCTACCCCAAGAAGGAGGGAGAGAAGAGAAATCGAAAAAGTTTGACGGCAGAGAAGAGAGAATCGCCAATAATATGCCAAAAAGCTCTGTAAAACTCAACATTAAACCCGTCGGGACCAGAAGCCTTACCGGAGGGCAAATCAAGAATGGTGAGATAAACCTCTTCCTTCGAAAACTTCACGGATAAGAAGCGAGTTGTCAACGCTTGAGAGGGTAGGAATATCATCGTGAATGAGGCCGGTGAGGTTGTGATCATGATCCGACTGGAGTCGACTCAAAGTTTAGCATAGAAATCTTTGAATGCAAGGAGGATGTCCGATCGATTAGAGACGTACAACACCGTCCCCGATTCGAGACCCGATGAATCGATTAAAGTGAGTACGGGAATGATTAATATAATGGAAGAACTTAGAATTCTTATCTCCGTCCGCAAGCCAAGACATATGAGCCCGTTGAGCCCATCTGGTGTTACTTTGTCTATGAAGGGCTTCTAGTTTGGAATACAAATCAGAGAGCTGAGAGCAAGAGATGGGGTTATGGATGTTGCTTTCACGCCTTGGATAGCGGATTCCACCAAGAATATTGATTCAATATTATTAACTCCCGACCGGCACCATCTGCGAATGAAAAAACGAGAGCGGGAGAGAAGATGAGAGAAGGCATGCATAGAATTCCCCCGAGGGGTAAAATTCCAAGCGGAACCCACAGCATCGCGACAGCCTATGAAATCAAGCCAAAAGTTGTTAAAATGAAAAATTTTCCGTCTGCTATAAGAATGGATGCTAATGTTAAGAAGGATAGGAGAATGATCGGAGAAAGCACGGCAAAAGATGTTGGAGTTTATAAAACCGAAAAACATTGATCCATTCCAATTAACGAGGTAACGATCCACTGCCCAAATGACGAGCAGGCTAAGTCGATTGTTGCACCAAGTAAACCGAGGACCCTGAGAAATTAAAAATCAATGAGATTATTTAAATCAACAAAAATCTTTGAAGAAGCGGGCTTTACAGATCATAATAAGAAAAGTTACCACCCTTAAACTCCCCGCCTCGAAAGAACAAATAAGTTAAAATCACCGATAATAAGCCAAGGAAGATGGAGTTGAGAAATTTTAGAAAGCTCGCGTAGAGAAAACGTTGATAACGGGAAAAATTAGAGTTGTAAATGACGGAAACGATACAATTAGTATGATTTGGGGAAGAAACAACGATATGCAACGCACGACGAGAAACAGCGAGAGGGGAAACATGACCAATGCTCTTATTCCAAAAAATAAAAATGCCACCAGAAAACCCCAGAGATTCAATAGCAGCCAAGTCCCACGAAGGGGAAAGTTTGATACGGAAGCGATCGATGCGCTCAAAGTTAGCTCTGGTCTCCACGAGGCAAACCAGGGAAGGCTTGTAGGGCACGGATGGCTTTGAAGATGTGCGCATGTGTGAGGTGCGGAGAAGTCGCCATAGGGCCCAACAAAAAGATTTTTAAAAGTAATCATAAAAACAATAATGGAGAATTAGGACAAGACTTCCAGGAAGGAAAAAGGAAAACAGGGACAGTCAGAGAAACTACAGCCGGGTCAAGGACCAGCGACGTCCATCTCCATCCTTCCCTTCTTCGGAGAAGAACAGGAAGAATGAGAGCTTTTCCTGATGAGGGCATCACGCCGGACTTCAGCCTGATACTGAATAAGAGTCATATCGTCTTCTGGTTCATCATCTTGAGACATGCCATCATCGCCGGATTCACCATCATCGTCAGAGTCAATATCATCATCAGGGTCACCATCACTGTCCTCATCCATGATTTCTTCGTTGAGAGCAGCGGACACCTGATCGACAATGAGGAGATGCGGAGATCTCTCTGGCTGAGAGGGTCGGTGTGGGGGAGTATGAAGGGATGAGTGCAAGATGGGAGGAGGAGAGTTTGAACGAATGGAAGGGGTTGATTTTCCAAGATTTTGAACGGAAGGAACAAGACACCGCTTGTCAGGCCTAGGAGGAACGGACAAAAAGGCAGAATTGGAATTGGGAAGAGAAAGTGGGGTTGGCAAAAGATCTCGAGGACGAGTATCGCCAAGCGAATCAACGGTTGGCGGAGAAACCGAAGAAGGATCAACGGTCGAAATGGGAGATGTGGGGATGGTTTCCAGAGCAGTCGCATCGTGAGTTAATGGGGGAACAGTAAGTGATATTGGGATTACGCGAATGACTCTGACCGAGGCCAGACCGGCCACCACGTGTCCCACCGAAAACCAAAGACCGAGGCGCACGATCCTCGGGACTCACCGCGGCTGCAGTGCTGCGAGTCTCGGGATTGACGCGGACGCCTCCTCGATCACGCGAGCACCGCCTCGCCGACGAGTGACAAGGAGCCAAGGTCCGAAATCGAGTCGGGAACTCACGGAGTTCGGAGCCTCAACAGTGACCGGAGCAGGAGGGATGGACATCGAAGAGTCGTGATTGCCTCGCCTCGCCCACCGACTAGGGCCGCCCTCATCGCCCTGCCTCGGTAACCGAGAGGGTGGGTCGAGGTGAACCTTTCACAGCTGGAGAGCGAGCCGGACGGTTATTCGAACCATGACCGATAAGGCCGCACGAGTAACTGAAAGTGGGTAATTTTTCATACATGACGACCACGAAAACACGATGGAAGTCGTCGCCCAACCAAAAAGCCACAAAGAAAGGGGTTTAGATAAATCGATGTCAATGCAAACCCGGGCAAACTTCGATCTAGCAAGTGTGGATGTAAATTCATCAACTTTAATGAGAGTACCAAGTCGACCGCAATAAGTTTCAAAGCATCAAAATCCCTGCAAATTCTACCGAAGGTTATGAAATTGTACCCAAATAGAGGCGATCGCAATTTGGAGAAAGAGGGTTCAAAAGAAAGGCCGCCAGGAGACAGCTGAGAATAGAACCATTAACGGACCAGGGGTCCCTCGGTGATAAGGTATTGCATAACTCACCGAGAAGAACAAATGAATAAGAAGGAAGCCATTAGGAAGATCGGAGATGAAGACCTCGCCAACGTTGGCCCATTTCTCAAGGAGAGACTCGCGAACTTTCTCGAAAGGAGGCGATTTGCCGAAGAGCTTCCCGTACAGAGCAAACTGGAACCGACCCTGAGCTTTAGAAAGGATATCGTTGTTGATTTTAACAAAGTTGTTTGTGGTCTCTTAAAGCTTTTGGAGAAGAAGAGCATTATGAAGAGAAGAGCTGTTAAGGTAAGGAGTGGCAGCAGCGGCCATTTGAGCCCAAGATTTCTTGGGAGGAGGAGGAGAGGAAGGACCGGCGGGAGGGTGGACGGGGTGGGGTGGTGATTGGCCCCCGCTTGCCATGGCAAGAGGGGAGACGAAAACAGGGAGACAGAGAGCAACACACTAGAGATGCAAACTAATGTTGTTCTTAGAGGCCAAGATTTCTTTGTTTTTTTGTTTCCTTCTTTATTTTTGCTATATAAAACATTCAATTAGCTCCTAATTTGAGATACTTATCAATATTTTCGGACCCCGTGCAGGGAGCGGGGTTAATATCCAACCTGAGAGAAACCCCAGCATAATTAAATTAAATTATTATTATTATTATTATTATTGTAAAAAAATGTTATGACATGCATCTATTTTCTTGCGAGAAATAGTTATTAAAAAAAAACCTCCTTTCATAAACTGTATAATAATAGACAAATAATGTAAAACCTATGCAAATAAAATATATATTTGACAGCCTCATCAAATACATCAAAATTTTTTTAGTTAGCCTAGAGAGCCTTGTTTTGGGAACGACAAATTTGTCTATTATTATCCATGGTGAAAATTTTTTAATAACTATTTTCATGTCCACTAAATTATAAGTTATATGTTACACATGGGAGAAATTTTTTTCTAAAATTCATATGATTCGGTTGAATTCACCATTGAAATTAAACCCTCAATCCAAAACAAAGTCCATAACCAACATCTTGATTTATTCGCACCATGTCTTTTGTAAGGTGAGGACCCATATTTGTTGAGTTTATTTTACGTTTGTGTAAATTCTGGATTTCCCTTAAATGAAGGGTGCATGTAACCAAAAAAAACCCACCGAAGTAACAAGCAGCCAAGCATCAAAGGTTGCCCAAAAAAAAAATCAAGTTATTCATAAGCAATTGAAGCTTCACTCCATAAAAGCTCAAGTTCAGTTCTACTTGAAAATTTTCACTTTCCAATTATGGTTGAACTTGATTTTTAAAATCAAAATCAATGTCAAGCTAAACTCAGGGAGAACAAAGCTCAATAGCTTGAAATATATAAACATATTTTGAGTTTTTATACATTTATAATATATAATACTATTATTTATATTTTAAAAAATCAAACTATAGATTAAATTTTAGTTTCAAATTAAATCTAGCTACTTGGATCTGGATTTAGATTCTCAAAAATAAATTTATTTAAATTTAATTTAATACTAGATCAGTCTGTGATTAGAGGTGCTAAACACTAGCCTAAGAGTGTGGTAGAAGATATACATGCCCGCCAAGAGTACAATAAGTTATTCAAAAGGCCAACGACCTGCGGGTCTATTGGTACACGGGTCGCTGATAGAGCTCTCACCGAGTGGTGAGAGTTCGATTCTCGACTGAGGGCACATTTCTGGGAGTTGTGAATAGTGGTTGTGTACGAGTGGTTCCAGCGCCCACGTGAGCGCGGCCTCGTCCCCACTTGTTCCACCGAGGCTTGTGCACGTCCCTGGGTCTCTAGTGGGTTCGCCCGCTCCTCTTCCCAAAAAAAAAAAAATAATAAGTTATTCAAAAGGCAATAGCATGAGCATATATATATATATATATATATTAATAAATATAAGCCTATGAACCCAAGCTCAAATATTCAATGTGAAATTTAATTTTGTAAGAAAGGAAGTATAGGTTTTCGTTTAGTTGTATAGGGTTTGGGCGATCCAAATCCAACAAAATCTAGTTGAGCTGGAGCTCTTGAAATTAAAATAAACCGGAACCTAAACAAGCTTTTTCAAGCTAATTTCAAGCACAAAAAATACACTCAATCTACAACTGAGCCCAAACTGGGCCCATCCCAATCAAACTAACTCATTTATAGCTCTACCGCATATATCATAAAATTAAGAACATTTCCCTTCTCTTTTTTTATTTTTTATTTTTTATTTTTTTTATTTTGATAAAAATAGATAAACCACGACTTTATTTAAAGCAAGAAAACAAGTATAGAACAGGAACATAACAAGGAACAGAAATTGAAAGCAGAAGGAGAATAACTTGGATCCAAGCGAGCTAGAAGGTCATCACCAGGAGTGAAGCACTGCTAAAAGCAGGTTGGACCCAAACTAAAAAAACGAAAACAAAGAGAAGACACCATAACTAGGAAGATGAAGAACGCCAGAAGATGTCAAAGGTCTTCACCAACTAATAAAAAAGAGGGAAGGTGAATCACTCCCTAGATGGACAATCCCTTTTAGGAAAACAAAATTCATACGTTTTATTTGATAAATGGGAAAGAAAGTCAAGGACAGTAGCCATATTGTTTTAGCATTCATCCTTTCCTAACCTCATGACTTGAATACAACAGGTGCTTCATCAACATTAAGGCCATGTTTGGTAGGAAGTGAATGACCGGAGTGATGGAAGTCTGAAAACACCGCTTCGGTGGAAGTGTGGAGTTCAATTGGAGGTCTTTACTTCCATGTGTTTGGTTGAGAGAGAAATTGTCACATCAGTAACCACTTCAGGTGTTTTGATGGTGGAAGTGAAAAGCTGGAAAAAGTGACTTTATGTAGTTCTTTGTGTTTGGTACACCAAAGTGGGGTTATGATCACCACTTCGGGTATGGGGTGTGGTTACCCCATTTATATATGTTAGTGTTTTTATTAATCCCATTTAAGAAGTAATTTTTTTTACTAAGATATTATAATCTTAATTATTTAATTATAAATTATTGTATTTATAATGTCATCTCAAAATTAAAAATCCGCCATTACATTTTGAATTAACTTTTAAATGGTTTATTAAATTAAATAAAATAATATAAAATTAAAGTAAGATGTTAATCTTAACTTAGCAAATTTTATTTTGCAAGTTTAAATTGAAATCATGAATTCTAAATAATCAGTAAGTTGTTAAATACCAGTAATTTTACTATCACTAATTAAGTGTTCTTAATCCTTGTACATTTAATTAAGTGTTTCTATGTTTGTATCATTCTCTTTCATACCTTCACATGTTAATTAGAAACCTATCACTATTTCTTTTCTGTAGAAACTGAAGTATAATAAACCAAGCACTTGACAACAGCTTTTATTATCCTTTTATGTCCTGCTATAACTTATCCTGCAACTCAATACGAAGAGCATAATTTATCAATGCAAACAAAAGACCAGCAAAACAACAGCAAAAGACTCCCTATAGAATTGACAGAATAATACCATATTGAAAAAAAAATGAAACAAAAGACATGCCATACATTCAATTTGTATAAAACTGTCAATTTACAGGAAATGAATTTAGAATCCATACTACAATGTGTACATCTTCATTTTAGGTTCAAAAAATGAAGTACAACCAATGAAGTTTTTTTACAAACAATTTACATGTTGTACAACTTGCTACAAGAGAAACAACATGCAAAATGTTATGAATCTGGATAGCAGCTCTTCAGATTTACTAATCAATCAATAGAGAACCAATCAACAATCTCTAAACAACTCAAATTCACTAGGAAAACTGATTAAACTTCAAAAATTCTCAGGATCTGAGTTCATTTCAACATTCAAGCTAAGATCTCAGACTGAGATATTCCAAATCAAATCACAAATAGAGTCTATCTCATCACAAAGTTTAGAACATCAACAACAATCATCCAAGCAGTAAGTAAGAACAGGAACAATTAACAAACTAAAAGAATAGCAAGAATAAAGATAACCAAATCTGACGAGAAATCTCCCTCAAATTCCTTCTATCCTCTGAGTAGAGCCTTAGACGTCACTGACCCGATGCCCCATTTTCCCTTATGTTTCTCTATTTAAACTTCAGCATTAATCCGCTAAGCGAGTGTTTCCAAGCCTTTCTCTCTTTTTCTTTTCCAGATTCATCTCCGCCGTTGGTTACATAACAACCTTCCCCATCTTGCTGTACACATGGCTCTCAGACCATTCTCCATGATTGACAACACCTTTTTTAATCATTTCTCCCACTAATCCTTCATTAATTACAGCATCTTCATTAGAATAACCAACCTCCTTCCCTGATTGGCCCACTTGTTCCTTCATTAACTTTCCATTAAGGATAGTATTTTCCTCAAAATCAGTAGCATCTTTCCTTAATATGTCCACCTAGCTTCCTCCCATTGGTTCAGAAGACAATTTATAGGGAAACATTACACAAAATCCATCATAAACCTATAAGTGGTAGTAGATCAAAACAAATGGGAAGAAATTATTTAAAGTACACACCAAAATCTTATCACATTTAAACATTAATGAACCTGCAAACATGATGTTACCTCATTCAAGTGGTCGCGTTTCCTCAGCTTCACCTATGTGGCTCAGGTGACAAGGGTGACAATGCACATTTTATCAGCATTACCAACTATCCTCATACTGTTTTATTTTTGAAAATTCAAACCAAACAAAGATCACAAACCAGGAGGATGCAATGGTGTGCCCTCCAATTGCCATGCAGTGGTTGTAAAACACTGAAAAACCACAGCAATTGACAGACAGAGTGTCTAAGCAGGGTGATAACAAATATGGCTACCTAGTATGACAACTGTGATATGGCTGTAAAAGGAAAGCGCCACAATCGCTGATAAATAAGGAATTCACAATATAATAGAATTAAGGATAACAAGTATGGGTAGTTGATAAAAACACAAGGAATTCACAATACAACAGAATTGAGGATAGCAAGCAATTATATCGTAATTATAGCCAACTAAAAGCCACAATGGGGCATGATATGGCTGCAAAAGGAAAGCACTTAAACGCTCACCATACTTGCCTGCCAGTGCACCCCACTTGCTTTTGGGCTTTATTAAGGGAACTTACCTCTATGCATTGTCACAACTCTTGTACTCATCATCACCATACCAACCTCACCTGCACAACAAAAAAACACACACACAAAAAAGAAGAGAATAAATGAGCAATTTTAGTGAATAAAATACATATCATAGAGTATGGCATAGATAACATCAGGTAAGTTCATAGGTAGATAAGCATGCCATTAGCTAATATGATGCAACTAACAACTGATAAAAGTTAGGATATGTCAATAACATAGGAAAGATATGCATAAAACATGACAAAAGTTAGGATATGTGGATGCAAATGCAAATAACATGTCATGTTGTGTCGTTGATGTAGTCAACGTCATGAATAAAACGATGCATGTAATGCAAAATGCAAGAAATATAACAAAACAGATAAAATGGTCAAGATTATACATCGATTGATAAGTCACTCCATTCTTGATAGGTACTTCTCAATCCGGTCCACACGTAGTGCCATTTTCCTTGCCATAAAGCCCCTGGCTTGACCTTCACATACCTGAATATAATCGAACACATCAACAAGCACAGCCTCATCAAATCCCTCAACCTGCATGACCTTCGTATATAGGACCTCAGTCCAGTGGGTTGGGTTATTAATTACATCAATCATTTCACCCACAACAACAAGGAGGTCACTCATTATGTATGTTTTGGCTCTTATTTGAGCATTGAGATCTTGGGGATGATGATGTGGCTGGACTACTAACAACTGGGGGTGCAGAATTTTCTAGTGGAGCTGTGTCAGCATTTTCCTAGATGATGTACTCTCCTCGTCACTTCGTTGTTCTAGTGGAGTCGTGTCAACATTTTCATGGTTGTTGTCTTCATTTTCAGATCTATCCCCGAACTCGGAAAACATAGATGTCGCGTACGAACCTGTTGCATAGTCCTCACCACAAATAATCCTTAAGGCTTCATAGTTTTCAATTGGTTTATTGATGAATGGTTGTGCAGCCGGGTGAGCCTGTAGTTCAATATAAATTAGGTTAATTGTTGTGTCTAATATCAAATTTGTAACACATTACCTCTATGTATGTAAATGGCACAACATGTTCGAAAATGATGGTCTTGGTGGCGTTGTCCCACCCTGCACCACTCAAGTCTTTTGCTTTTTTTTTTTTATCTCAGCATATCGCGCCTTCAATGTTCTATAGTGGTTCTCAATATTCTCAGTAGTAAATTCCGTGTTGAATTTAACGTTAACAGCAATGGAAGCATATGCAAACGCTACCCGTTTGAATGACTTATCACATTTAAGTCCCTTTGCAGCTTGATCGACAAGTAGGGGATCAAGAAATTATCGTACTCCAACTTTCATCTTTTGTTAGGGGTTCCCTGTTTGCTCATACCAGGTTTTGAAGAGGCCCTATCACTCATGCGGCCAAGACTGTCCATGATTTTTTGAATTCTAATGAAAAGTAAAACACAATGTGCTAAGATTCATATACAAGGTAAATCATAGCAAAACAAGTCACAAGCACAAAAGGGCCATGCAAACAAGTGGAAAAATACTACTGTAAAAATAAAATAACAAGAAGATCAATATCTTCAAAGGGAAAGAATGAAACCAAATTCAAAATACAAAACTAGCAGACAATCAACAAATTACAACAGGCAAAGTTTGCACATCAGTTGTAACATATGGTCAAAAAAATTGATAATCACTAACAATTATTGAGATGCAAAAGTTCATGCGAAGTAACTAACGACATTCTAACTATAATGCATCAAAAAACCTCAATAAATGGTGCAAACAACAAAGCCTACCAGAAAACAACAATGTACTCGAGTCATATGTTTGACACATAATGTTAGTTACAAAAAAGAAATCACATTACAGTCACAAAGCCATGAAACAAACAGCAAATTGCAGAAAGCAATTACAATGGATATGTAGACATATTACCCAAAGAATATGAGAATTACCATCAACATGCTATCAACAAAGGAGTAAATAATCAGCAAAATGCAATAATAGAGATATAAGGTAAGGACATAAAAGAAAACTCACAGTTACATCAACCCATCATGCTATCAACAATGAAGTACTCAAACACAATAAAAGCACAACATTAAAGAAAACAAAGATAACGAAAAAATATGGCAGAACAAGTCAATAAAACACAACGACTTCATACGAAGCCACTATATCAGTTCCACATGTCACTCAAGATCTTGTCCCTCAACTCCACCCATTGCCTATTTTCGTCACACTGTTCTCGCTATGTTTGGGGTTGCGATGAGGAAAACAGTGAATCCTACCCCGTGCTTTCATCATGCAAAATTATGTCACTTGGGTCAACGCTTGCAATATAGTTATGCACAATACAACATGCAAGAACCAACTTGACCTGCATATTGAATGGAAAAAAGGGATGAGATGTTAGAATCATAAAACAATTTTTGAGTGTTACAAAAGCACGCTCAACGCGAGAGCGCAACATAGACTGTCGAAGATTGAATAATTCTTTCTGGTTTGTTGGTGGTCTTCTGCTGTGTTCTCTTAGATGGTACCTAACGCCTCGGTACGGCTCTATGAAACCACTCATAGTAGTGTACCCAACGTCTAGCAAATAGTATTTGCCTGCAATTAAAGAGTACATGTTAATTATTATTAGCTTAATAATTAAGTGGGAGAGGTGCAACTTATCGTACCTTCTATCACTTTCAAACCTTTAGGTTGTGGTCTCGACAACGCATTTCTTAGAACTGTGAAATTATTGGCAAATCCTTCCCAACCCGCCAACACGTATGTGAATTACAAATCAGGATTCACCACAGCGAGGACATTTTGGGTTGGACCCTTTTGTCCATGAAATCGGGGTATATCATTAGCAGGACGGACGCATCAATATGCTTTCCATCCAATAATTCTATACAGTCCTACATTGAAGCAAAATTAATGGGAAAATGACACGAGATGTAACTTTTTCATGCACATTGATGTTACCATCTAATAACAAGCTTACTTTAAAAAAAAGGTACCAGTTGGGGTTTGACTCAATTTCAGGATGACATGTAGCTTTTGGGGGATGAACAAAGTTATCACGGATGGTGCAAATTGCTCGGAGTACATTGTTAAAATACTGGCTGATTGTTTCACCAAATCGTAAAAACTCAACTCTCATGGTCCTATTTTTTGTGTTGTGGCCAACAACATGTAAAAAAAATAGCTAACGGCTCCTCAACTGTGACATGTCAGATGTCTACAAGTAGATGCTTGTCACCCAAAATAAAAACAAGATGCAAGAATGGTCCTACATCTATCCTAAGATAACTTACAGCATAGTCACGTTCACCACTCAGAATGCGTTCCATGTGCTTTTTTCTAGTTAGGTCACGGAGCATTGATGGTTATTTACTTCTACCATGTCTATTAAGATGCATTTCCTCAAATAGCCATGCAACAACAACAACAACAACAACAACAACAACAACGGTGGTGAAAGCAGCAACTAA
Source organism: Dioscorea cayenensis subsp. rotundata (assembly GCF_009730915.1). Lineage (NCBI taxonomy): Eukaryota > Viridiplantae > Streptophyta > Magnoliopsida > Dioscoreales > Dioscoreaceae > Dioscorea > Dioscorea cayenensis. The sequence goes on along the minus strand of NC_052485.1, from coordinate 6,901,724 downwards.
TGGCCTCGCCCAGTCATTAAGAGTCCAATTATCCATCTACTAAGAATGGTGAAGTGCTGAATTAATTAGCTTTACTAATGGGACCCTATACATTCTTATAAGAACTTACACCTACTACCGAAAATTATGCAATTATAAGAACAACACAAGTGAAGCATGCAAGTATAAAAGAATACAAAATAAAATAGATCAAGGTTAGAGCAACAAGGATCATGAAGAATACAACATTTTCTAAATAAAAAGTTGGGCATGCTTTAAGAAACAAAAAATAAAATAAAATAGCAGTTCATGTATGCAACAATCAAAGACAACTATAACAGATTCATTAAACACAACTCTCACATAAAAACTAAGATCACAACAAGGACTGTGGGATGACAGGGTGAAAACAAGTGAAGAATAAATAATCCAGAGCATGAATGCTACTCATGCAAGCATTAAAACAAAAAAAAAAGGTTAAGGTTAGATCACCAACTCATTGAAGAAGACAACATTCCATCAATAAGATGCAGGGCATGCTCAACAAAATTAAAAATTTCAACATAAGACCAATATAATGTGCAAAGGATCATAAAAAGGGTGGCAACATAACAAGGACAAGAAAAAAAAACATGTTTACAACTTTAGTAATGACACATGTATAAGAAAACAACACAAGTGAAACATGCTAGTATAAAAGAATACAAAATAAAATAGATCAAGGTTAGAGCAACAAGGATCATGAAGAATACAACATTTTATGAATAAAATGTTAGGCATGCTTTAAGAAACAAAAAATAAAATAAAATAGCAGCTCATGTATGCAGCAATCAAAGACAAATATAACATATTCATCAAACACGGCTCTCGAAAAAAAACTAAGATCACAACATGGACAGTGGGATGGCAGGGTGAAAACAAGTGAAGAATAAATAATCCAAAGCATGAATGCTACTCATGCAAGCATTAAAAAAAAAACAGGTCAAGGTTAGATCACCAACTCATTAAAGATGACAACATTCCGTCAATAAGATGCAGGGCATGCTCAACAAAATTATAAATTTCAACATAAGACCAATATAATCTGCAGAGGATCATAAAAAGGGTGACATCATAAGATGGACAAGCAAAAAAAAAACATGTTTACAACTTTGGTAATGACACATGTATAGGAAAACAACACAAGTGAAGCATGCAAGTATAAAAGCATACAAAATAAAATAGATCAAGGTTAGAGCAACAAGGATCATGAAGAATACAACATTTTTTGAATAAAATGTCAGGCATGCTTTAAGAAACAAAAAATAAAATTAAATAGTAGTACATCTATGCAGCAATCAAAGACAAATATAACATATTCATCAAACACAGCTCATGCAAAAAAATAAATAAATAAATAAGATGACCACATGGACATTGGGATGGCAGAGTGAAAACAAGTGAAGAATACAAAATCCAGAGCATACATGGTACTCATGCAAGCATTAAAACAAAAAAAAAAGGTCAAGGTTAGATTACCAACTCATTGAAGATGACAACATTCCATCAATAAGATGCAGGGCATGCTCAACAAAATTAAAAATTTCAACATAAGACCAATATAATCTACAAAGACTCATAAAAAGGGTGACATCATAACAAGGACAAGAAAAAAAAAACATTTTTACAACTTTGGTAATGACACATGTGTAGGAAAACAACACAAGTGCAACATGCAAGTATAAAAGCATACAATATAAAATAGATCAAGGTTTGAGCAACAAGGATCATGAAGAATACAACATTTTCTGAATAAAATGTCAGGTATGCTTTAAGAAACAAAAAAATAAATAAAATAGGAGTCCATGTATGCAACAATCAAAGACAAATATAATAGATTCATCAAACACAGCTCTCGCAAAAAAACTAAGATCATAACATGGACAGTGGGATGGCAGGGTGAAAACAAGTGAAGAATAAATAATCCAGAGCATGAATGCTACTCATGCAAGCATTAAAACAAAAAAAAACAAAAAACAAAAAAAACAAAAAAGGTCAAGGTTAGATCACCAACTCATTGAAGAAGACAACATTCCATCAATAAGATGTAGGGCATGCTCAACAAAATTAAAAATTTCAACATAAGACCAATATAATCCACAAAGGATCATAAAAAGGGTGCACATAAGAAGGACAAGAAAAAAAAACATGTTTACAACTATGGTAATGACACATGTATAAGAAAACAACACAAGTGAAGCATGCAAGTATTGTCAGGCGAAACAAAAAAAAATAAAACAGCTGTTCATGTTTGCAACAATCAAACACAACTATAACAGATTAATCAAAGCCAACTCTCAAAAAAAATCTAAGATCACAATAGGGCAGTGGAATGGCAAGGTGAAAACAAAGATCACAACATACTTGTGGTTAAACATGACGCATTTGAAAAAAAACCAATTAAAAACCAATTAAAACCTCTGGAAATCAGTGAATTGTCTGGAAAACGGCATGAACCAATGACATAGAAAGAGGGTATTGTGAAATAGATCTACAAAAGCAAAAGATCTTTGAAATATTTAGGAAAGAGGGATCATGGATGAGATATTTTGTAGAGGGTTTGCACAAAATAAAAAAAAATACCGGAAAGATCTACAAATACACCAAAGAAACATTTTTCAATTAAAAAATCTTTGAAATGTTTTGGAAAGAAGAATCAAAGATCAAATATTTTGCAGACGGTGTGCACAAAATCCAAAAGTAATGGATAAATCTACAAATACACCCAAGAAAATGGTTTTAAATTCAAAAATCTCTGAAATATTTTGGAAAAAAGACTCACGGATGGAGCTAGAATTGGCTTAATGATGGTAAGTGTGGGCCGAACCACCGGCACAGAATGATGTAATAGAACTGGAATGTGACGGTCTTAACAAAGATTTTGGAAAACTTTGAAAAATCTAACAAAGAAAACAAGCAATAAGGACGACCGGGGTTGGAAATCTAAAGAAACCCCGAAGATACGATGATGTCATACCGCAAAAAGGGGATTGGAGCGAATGGAAACTTGAAAACTTGAAAGAAACAACGAGAGAATGGTTAAAACTCAGATCTACAGAAGAGGATGAAGCCAAAAGGCCATGGGAGAAGATGGAGGCGATGAAGAAACCCTAGAGGAATGCCGTAGTGGAGAAGTCAGGAGGTGGTCACAAGCGGTCACATTTTTCTCACATTGGTTGAAGTGAAACGCTAATGTATGACTTCGGCTTTTTTTTGCTGAAGTCGAAGGGGTGAAGTCAGATGGAAAAGAAGCTGTCAAATCACCTCTTCAGGAACCAATTCAGTGAACCAAACAAAGTGAACTGGGCTGGAACTCACCATTTGTACCACTTCAGGCCCCAGTTCAGTGAACCAAAAAGGCCCTAAGACAATGAATTGGCCAAATTTTTCATATCAAATAAATGCTTATTAACTCTTACTATTGATCTCATTTCATATCCTGGTATACTACAAAGTGTGAGAATTGGATGAAGTAATGCCTTTAGATTACTTTTTTACCATCCCTTTGCCATGCCATGCATGTACTTTCATGCTTTTTTGCTTTCTTGGATGCTACAAAGGCACATTGTTCGGTCCTGAACGTAGTAACTATTGTTTGTTGGCTTGGAAGTCTACTTACAAAGACTTTACATATCAAGGGCTATAACACTACACTTGTGGAGGTTACCCGTACCTTTTGTGTTTTTTTCTCATCTTTACTATCTCACACTAGCTCTCGTTTGTCTCCTCTCCTTGAAGGTCTAAGATGCAATGGGAAATGTCCGAGAAAGTGTAGGAATGTGCCCGGTTTCTGATATAATTGAATTAATTGATCGAATTAATGGATTCCACTCAATACGGTTCAGGTTTTTTTTTTAACTTTATTTTGATTTAGTTAATTCTAAATTTTTTTTGTTTTTTCAATCGGTACAAATATAAATGATTAGTAATTATACTTCCAAATGATAAATTAATATAATCTTATGCTTTTTTTTCTTTTTGGCAAATTTGAAGTCATATATTCAACCATGTCATTTTATGTTTTGCTATATTTTTCGGGAGGTTTGTAACTCGTCATAACTGGTGCACTTCTGTATTTATCAGTCCCTTCGACAATTCTTTAAATGGGGGGCGTTTGTCGCCTATTGATTACAAAAAAAAAGTGTTCATTGCAAAAAGTTGTTGCAGTTTATGGCAGACACATGCCCATAATTATCAATTTATTTTAAAATTAATTAACATTAAAATATGATATATTTGAATATAACCATGTGTTCTAAATTTGAGTAGAATTAGTTAATTTGAGTCTTAGTTGGGCATTGTTCATATGGCATATCTAGAGTATAGTAGTTTTGTATATATAGTGTAACGGTGTGGTGGTGTATTTATCAACTCATTATGATGCAAAAAATTTGTCATGTATATTCCTTAATTAATATATTAAATTATGATCAATAAAATTATTGGCTTTTTTTTCCCGGAATTCTTATTGTTTCTAACAGAATCTCTACGATATTCTATAATAAAGTCACATTTAAGTCATGTTTTAAATTCATCATTATGTATTATATGCCATTTGACACAATATACACCCTTCCTAGAAGGTAGAATATTTTCCCTTTTTTTCTTTTTTTTTTTAGGATTTAAAAGCAAACGAATATAATGAAATGAATATTTATAAATAATAAAAACTTTTTTTTTTATAATGTGTACAAGGCACCTCACACATCCATTTCAAATAATCAACTATTATTTGGAAGAGAGTCGAATTCTTAATTTTCTGCATGAAAGTTAATCGTATGATCACTCGCTTATCTCTTTGGTGTTATAATAGATATATCAATGTTTAAAAAAAATTTATTTATAAATAAAATAAAGTTGGTTTAGTTCATTAGATTGAATTTTATATTGTATAAAATATAATTTAAATAATCTCATCAAAAATAATTTTATTTATTTTTCAAGTCCTATTTTGAAATCATAATATGATTTAAGAAACTTTCCATTGAATTATTTCAATGGAACGAAAATGAAATATTCAACATAATAAAATGAAAATTTTTAATTTAAAAACATTTACATTCACAATCATAACAAAAACATTTAATACCAGTTCCTCATTTTTGTTGTGTATTTTTTTTTATTTCAATGAACTTTCTCTTTTATATTTTCAAAATAATTTGACAAAGAAAATCTATTGAGCATGAATGACACTTTTTGTTTTAGAAAAATTTCTTATAAATCTTTGAAAGATTAATTCTTCTCGAACAGTCTTTTTGACATTGCAAAATTTCAAACAATCCCTACTTTATTAACCTATATATGCTTTTTAGTCCCCGCTATTACCTCTGTCATCGTGTTTTCTGTGTTTTTTTCACAAATGCCCCTATCAAATAAAATAAAAATTTTTTTATTTTCAAATTCCTGCCAAGTTACATCACCTTTTCAAATTCCTGTCAAGTCATATCACTTTTTTGGGTAAGATGTACAACCAATTTTAAAAAAGATTGTCGGTAGTTTTTTAACATGTTTCTTTTATTTCCTATGCAAATCTTCCATCTTCTCCTCTCTTATTTTTCTTGTTCTTCTGTTTTTGAAGGTTGTAGGAATTGTTTTTTTAAGTTATCTTTTGTCTCAATCATTGGCAATGAAGTTATGGTGTAAAAGTGAACTAACAATTGAGAACGTCTCAGGTGTTTTTCTCACTCACATATTTCAATTCACCGTGCTAAGAGCGTGTTTGGTTCGGAAGTGGGGTACCGAAGTGATAGAAATAGAAAGTGGTTACTTCAGTAGAAATGGGAATTTCGGCTGGAGATGTCTATTTCCATGTGTTTGGTTAGGAGGGAAAATATCACATCAGTGACCACTTCAGGTGTTTGGATGGTAGAAGTGAAAATCTCGAAAATGTGACTTCACCAGTTTCTTGTGTTTGGTAGCACCGAAGTGGGGTTATGATCACCACTTCGGTGAGGAGGGGTGAGCTTACCCCATGTTTGTTAGGGATGTTATAAATTATTTGAAAATGTTAAAATACTAATTAAAGAAAATCAGCCTTTCAATATTTATTTAACTTTGCAATATTAATTTTTTTCTTAAATTAGAAAATTTGAGGTATTTTAATTTTTCCTTAATCCAAAAATTAATATTGTACTGCTACGAATGTTTTATGAATACAACAAACATTTCATAAATTCGGTTAATTTAACTTTGCAATATTAATTTTTTTTTCTTAAATTAGAAAATTTGAGGTATTTTAATTTTTTCTTAATCCAAAAATTAATATTGTACTGCTACGAATGTTTTATGAATACAACAAACATTTCATAAATTCGGTTAATTTAACTTTGCAATATTAATTTTTTTTCCTTAAATTAGAAATTTTTGAGGGTATTTTTAATTTTTTTCCTTAATCCAAAAAAATTAATATTGTACTTTGCTACGAATGTTTTTTATGAATACAACAAACATTTCATAAATTCAGGTTAATTTAACTTTGCAATATTAATTTTTCCCTTAAATTAGAAACTTTATGGTATTTAATTTTTTTCCTTAACCAAAAAATTTATGCTACGAATGTTTTATGAATATAACAAACATTGTATACATTGGGTTAATTTAACTTTGCCATAGTAAATTTTGATTCTTTAATTCTAAATTTAAGTTATGTAATTGTTTTTAATCAAGAAATCAATAACTTGCCAATATTTACAATTTTTTTTGTTTTTTTTTTCAACTCAAAATTAAAGTTATTGAAGTTGTTGATCTCTTTTATAGCTTTGATCCGAAATTTAAAGTTTAACATATGTTATCAATATTCCGGTTTATTACAATTTGTTTTTTAAAGTTTTTCCTATTGAATTGAAAGTCCAAGAATTCAAAAAACTTTTATTAAAACTTTTGAACATTGATTGTCATGCTTGCATACAAGAAAACATCCAAAAACTTGTATTATTATAACCAAGCAACATAAGTTTATACAGAGCTGCAAATATACACAGATTGTACATCACCCATGCCAACAATTAGGATATACAATTCCATCACCATGAAATTACAAGTTATCTGGTAAATAAAAAAAACAACACAGTTTTTCTGCAAACATTGAACTCATTCGGAGCAGTCAAAGAAGAAGAACATTCTCAGCACAATCAGCAAAGATTTCTTCCAAGCAAGCACTACTCCTCTCTTCCTCAGTACCTTCTGGGCAGCCTCTGCAATAATATGATGCAACCATAAAGCAAACATACTGACGAAAATTTAAATTAAGCTTGTTAAATAAGATAACTTGCCAATGTCATTGTTCTGAAACCAATACTTCAGCACTACACATTCTTACAATCATTGAATTCAGCAAAAATTGTTGTGTAATCTCACTGATCCATCCGGAATGGCCTAGAGCAGGAGCCTAATTGCAATCATAGAAGCAGTGAAAAGTAGATGCTAGACTAACGGCATTAAACACAACCAAAAATAACAAGAAACAATGGTTGTTTTTTATGACTTTGCTATGAAGTCTTTAAAACAAAATGTCCACATATTTCAGAGATACCTTTGAGAAAGAAATTCATCAAACAATTGATAAGAAATACCTTTGATTGAAAGTGCTAGTGAGCACACACCAAAAGAAGTAGTACTGGATAAAGTTTGAATGAATTAATTTTAAGATCTACATGTGATTATCAGGCTGGCATGTTTGACAACATTGCCATTTGCTCTGGTCCTCTACAACTGAAGCAATTCCGAACTATGTCTTCATTAAATATCAACCAACTGAAGCATCAACAAATCAATGATTAGAAGAAAAAAATAACTGTGACAAAAAGTGTAAAATTAGACGCAGTTAAGGATATAAGATTACGAGATTATTGATAAAGAAATAATTATCATCGTATGATGCATTTTACTGGAAAAAAAATGCTACCTTGTCGTACGTGCCAATACATGCCTTTTCAGTTCCTCAATATTGACTTTCTTTCGAAGCAATTCGTGTTTGCTTGGCATGGCTCAGGTGGTAGCAATAGCAACAATTTAAGCACATTCATTGGCACATGTTCTTGAAAAAAAAAACAACCAAAGGGACCAAATCCTATATAAAGTGGCTGCAATGGTGGCACTCTGTGCCGCCTGATTGCCCCGCCACGCTTGTATAAATCCGTTAAGAAAAAATAATCTCATGGAAAGGAGGTTAAAGCGAAAAAAAATAAAATACTTACGAAACCCTTAAAATACAAATAATGCTTAAAAACAACAATGTAACGCTACGTTGACACTCAAGCAAATTAGATGCACAAAGGCTGCAAAAGATTGGCATCGAAGTGCCCCTCAATTTTGCCCCGCCTGCGCTCCAATTTAAACTCTTGCGTCATATTAGAGAACAGTGCCTCAGTGCAATGTCACAATTTGCCTTTCATCATTGCCATCCTACATTACCTGAAATGAAATCCACAAAAACAAAGGAAATAAGAGCCAGAAAACCATAGTGACAGACAAACATATATCCCAACCATGCAGAGCAACATAAAGATAAGCATGTCCAGTCAAACATGAAAGCAAAAGACAAAACATGAAATGCATGAATGGATGCAACCACAGCAAGGTGTCCAATGCTATGTTCACCCATCACAAAACATAAGGCAGTCCTGATGCATGCAATGCACAACCATGCAATAAAATAACTAGTTACTAGAAGCAGGGTTCAGTCAAGTGAGGCCGAAGCAGTAGGTGCTAAATCAAACCATCCTGGATAGAAAAGTTTCTATCCAATCCTTCCTCAGGTCCATGTCCTTCACCATGAAGCCTCTTGCCTCAATCTCACGGAATTGCAGAAAATCAAACACCTGAACAAGTTCCTTCTTTTCAAAACCATCAACCTCCATAACCTTGGCATACAAGCTTTCTGTCCAGTGTGTGGGGTTCTTAATAGCAGATGCCATTTCTCCCACCACAACAATCAGATCACCCATCATTGAAGGATTTTTGGAACCCCTACTTGAGCGTTGAGACCTTGGTGTTGATGAGGTTGCAGGGATGCTGACAGGGCTGCTGACAGCAGGTGGGGCAGAGTTCGCATCAGCATCATCATCACTTGGTTGTTCTATTGGTTCTTCATCAAAGTTGTTGTTATTGTTGCCTTCGTGTTCTGAGTTTTCTCCCAAATCAGCGAACACAGACGTCGCGTACACGCCCGTTGCATTGTCCTCCCCACATATAACCCTCAATGACTCATAATGCTCAATTGGTTTGTTTATGAAAGCCTTTGCTGCCGGGTGTGCCTATATTACAGTGCCATACACGACAAGGTACAGATATAATCATGCTCCTATCATGCAAATAATACATGTAAAGTCGGTTCATGTTACCTCGATATATGTTAAGGCAACCACGGGATCAAGGGTGATGGTCTTCGTGGCATCATCCCATCCGGCACCACTGAGTTCTCTCACTTTCTTTATCTCTGCGTACCGTGATTTCAAAGTTCGATAATGATTTTCAACATTCTCCGCACTGAATTCAGTATTAAACCTAGCATTTACAGCAACAGCAGCAAAGACAAATGCTGCTCGTTTGAATGATTTGTCACATTTCAACCCTTTTCGTACTTGTTCCACCAGAATTGGGATCAAGAAGGCATCATATTCAGCCTTCCATCGCTTGTTAGGGGTACCGCGCTTGCTGCCAGAAGCCTTTGATGATGACTTCTCCGTCGTACGCTCAATGCCCTCCATCGTAGCTGGAATTCTATTGGAAAATTATAACTACGTAAGATTCTTAAATCTATCTGGTGTAAACTGCTGCTTGTACAGAACCATACACATCCATATCTCATATCATGGTAACGAATGAATTATGTGTCAAGGGAAAACAAAAGAAACTGCGGCGTCATTATAAAGACAAGTGAATCATGGAAAAAGAAACCAAAATATGACACTGTTTACCATGAAAACAACAAAGGACAGAATGATACGAACATACAATGGAATTAGGAAGCCATAGAACAAGTGAACTAATGACAGAATACAATGAAATAAACAAGGGAAATATCAAGCGATAATACTATGAAGCTGTAAATGCATCAACAAATGGAAATAACAAAGGAATTATGAAAATAATCGGCAGGTGAAGATAAACAACTCAACAACTGAAGATGAAAAGATGTACTCTAGACATCATAGTCTAACGAAGTAAATCCATCCAAGGAAAAAAATTCAGGTAAAACAAACAGTTCACAAGGCAAACTTTTTCTAATCAAAGAAAACCACTATAAGTCATCCACATGTCGTTTGCTATCTTGTCTCTAAGTTCAATCCAAGCCCGATTCTCTTCCCGTTGTTCTCGCTGTGACCGGGGCTGTGTTGACATGATTTGCTCATCATTTTGTGTGGTTTCTTCATGCATCAACATATCGTTTGGGTCAGCACCTGCTATATAGTTATGCAATATGCAACATGCAAGAACTAATTTAACTTGTGTCCTAAAAGGGAAGAAAGGGTGTGATGTAAGAATCTTGAAACGATTTTTCAAGATTGCGAAAGCACGCTCTACACGAGACCGTAGCATCGAGTGTCGAAGGTTGAACAATTCCTTTGGATTTGTTGGTGCCCTTCCACTGTGTTCTTTCAGGTGATACCTAACACCTCGATACGGTGCTATGAACCCTTGCATAGTAGTATAACCAGCGTCTACAAGATAATACTTCCCTACAATAATGACACCTGTCAATTGGTCATTCGTGTAATATATTAATTCACTAGTACTCGGTCTCCTACCTTCTATCAATTTTAATCCTTCAGGTTGTGGTCTTGCTAGTGCATCTTTTAAAACAGTGAAGTCATTCGCTGATCCCTCCCAACCCGCCAACACATAAGTGAAATGCAAATCAGGATTAACAACAGCCAACACATTCTGGGTTGGGCCTTTACGACCACGAAACCGAGGCATTTCTTCAGGTGGGACGGACGCATCAATGTGCGTCCCATCTAACAACCCTATACAGTCCTACACCAGAAAAGTATATGAAGGAAATTGGAAGGAATGATTATTCATCAAATGAGTAAATTTATGTTATATGCCAAATTTACTTACTTTGAAGAATGGATACCAGTTGGGATTACATTTTTCTGGGTGAGAAGTGGAGCTAGGGGAATGAACAAAATCATCTCGAACAGCACAAACAGCTCTGAGCACGCAATTAAAATATCTACTAATTGTCTCCCCGGATCGGACAAACTCAATTCTCATAGTCCTATTTTTTGTGTTATGACCAACAATATGTAAGAAAATTGCTAACTGTTCCTCCACAGATATGTGCCGTGTGTCCTGAAGGAGATGCTTGTCACGCATGATCGAGGCTAGATGCATAAAAGGACCTACGTCCATCCTAAGATAGCTCACGCAATAATCACGACCACTCCTTAAAATACGTTCCATATGTCTTTTCCTAGTCAAGTCTCGAAACATGGACGGTTCCTTACTTCTCCCTGGCTTAGAGACATGCATATCCTCAATTATGCAGGCAACAACCACAACAACGGTAGTAAACGCGGCAACCAACGGCCTTACACGGTCATTAACAATCCAGTTATCCATCTACATAATTATGGACAACGTCAATGATATGAACATGCAACTACAAACTGAATTTGGTACACACCAGTCGGTAAAGTGCAAATTATAATAGGAAATAAGTCCGAACAAAAAAATAAGGAACAAACCACAATGAAATAAACCAGCATGCTATCAATAACACTGCAGACCATGTACACAATAAAATGCCATGTTTAGGAATAAGAACAAGAAATAAACCAATATGATATAATAATGTATGAAACAAATCAGTTTAAAAAAAAATAACATACAGACCACAAACAAATAAACCAGTATGCTGTGAATAACACAAAATAATAAGTACACAATAAGAAGCTATGATAAGGAATAAGAAAGAGTAATACCAAACCAAACCATTATAAACATGAATGACACATAAGAACATGTAATAAACAACTTTGAAACAAGAATATCAAATAAATTTTTTTTAAAAAAGCAAAGCAGTCTAACAAAGAATAAGAAACAAACCACAATGCAATAAACCAGTATGTTATCAATAACACAACCTAATAAGTAAACAATAACATGTTATGATAAAGAATAAGTAATGAGAAATAAACAAAAAAGAAATAAACCATTATGATAAAAAAATGGTAATAAAACAGTAAGAAGTAAACAAGTATGAACATGAATAACAATTAAACTAATATGCTATGAACAACACAACATGTGTAAACAAACATGCTATGAACAACACAACATGTGCAAACAACCATGCTATGATACGGTATAACAAATGAGAAATACAACAAAATAAATTGCAAAACATCAAAAGAACATCATATGAAGGTGTATATTAAAAAGCAAACATTAACATAATAAATTGCATGTTATGGCAAAAATATAAATAAAAATAAACTGAAATAAACTGAGAATAAAAACAGAAATGAAAAACAATTGATTTTACATAAGAACTTAGGGTTCGTGTTCTCCAAGTCAAAAAGTGCAATGTTCTCTGTACCAAAGGTATGAAGTAACTGGACCGAGGCCAGAGCCTCAAAAACCAGAGGCAAAGGCGAACCGGTGACTTTTATATGAACTATAAACCCTCATTCAAATTGTACAGTCAAATGCTATGATTAGGAATAAGAACCAGAAATAAAACTGCAGACTATGTACACAATAAAAATGCCATGTTTAGGAATAAGAACAAGAAATAAAACCAACATGATATAATAATTTATGAAACAAATCAGTTTTTAAAAAAATAACATACGGACTCATTATGAACATGAATGACACATAAGAACATGTAATAAACAACTTTGAAACAAGAATATCAAATAAATTTTTTTAAAAAAAGCAAAGCGGGTCTAACAAAGAATAAGAAACAAACCACAATGCAATAAACCAGATGATGTTATCAATAACACAACCTAATAAGTAAACAATAACATGTTATGATAAAGAATAAGTAATGAGAAATAAACAAAAAAGAAATAAACCATTATGATAAAAAAAATGGTAATAAAACAGTAAGAAGTAAACAAGTATGAACATGAATAACAATTAAACTAATATGCTATGAACAACACAACATGTGTAAACAAACATGCTATGAACAACACAACATGTGCAAACAACCATGCTATGATACAGTATAACAAATGAGAAATACAACAAAATAAATTGCAAAACATCAAAAGAACATCATATGAAGGTGTATATTAAAAAGCAAACATTAACATAATAAATTGCATGTTATGGCAAAATATAAATAAAAAATAACTGAAATAAACTGGAGAATAAAACAGAAATGAAAACAATTGATTTTACATAAGAACTTAGGTTCGTGTTCTCCAAGTCAAAAGTGCAATGTTCTCTGTACCAAAGGTATGAAGTAACTGGACCAGGCCAGGCCTCAAAACCAGAGGCAAGGCGAACCGGTGACTTTATATGAACTATAAACCCTCATTCAAATTGTACAGTCAAATGCTATGATTAGGAATAAGAACCAGAAATAAAACTGCAGACTATGTACACAATAAAATGCCATGTTTAGGAATAAGAACAAGAAATAAACCAACATGATATAATAATTTATGAAACAAATCAGTTTTAAAAAAATAACATACAGACCATTATGAACATGAATGACACATAAGAACATGTAATAAACAACTTTGAAACAAGAATATCAAATAAATTTTTTTTAAAAAGCAAAGCAGTCTAACAAAGAATAAGAAACAAACCACAATGCAATAAACCAGTATGTTATCAATAACACAACCTAATAAGTAAACAATAACATGTTATGATAAAGAATAAGTAATGAGAAATAAACAAAAAAGAAATAAACCATTATGATAAAAAAAATGGTAATAAAACAGTAAGAAGTAAACAAGTATGAACATGAATAACAATTAAACTAATATGCTATGAACAACACAACATGTGTAAACAAACATGCTATGATATGGTATAACAAATGAGAAATACAACAAAAGAAATAAACCAGTATGAATAAGAGTAACAATTAAACAAGTATGATACGAATAACAAATATATCTAACCCAATAATATGCAGATCTGGAAATAAGAAATAAGACATGGCATCATACTGAATAAGAAATAACCAGTATGAACAAGAAATATACCACTTGAACAAATATAGCTAACAACTAAACCAGTATTAAAAAAAATAAAACAAAGGGTTTTCTTGTAGATCTCGAAGGAAACAATATCTGAAAGGAAAAAACTAGGCATGATCGTATATAAAAAATACCATGGTCTAGAAAAACAAAAAACAAATTTTTTTTAAAAAAAAGTTAAAAACAGAAAACCATGGTCTAACAAAACTAGGCAACAAAATATGTTAAAAAAAAAGTAAAAACAGAAAACCTGCAAGCATAAAAGAAAGGGAAAAAGGGGGGAAATATATCAAAAATACCATGGACTAAAAAAACCAGTTCTCACACATATACGTAACAAATAAACCAGTATGAAAAAATTAAGCAGGAGGTTTTCATTCAGATCTAAAAGGAAAACAAAATTTCAAGAGGAAAACAACTGAAAACAAAAAGGAACAACAACAACAAAAAATATGGTAAAAAATCAAGATAATAGCATAATGAAAATGGACAAAACGGAAAAATATATCAACAATAGCAACAACTAACCAAAAAAATAAAATAAAAAACTTGCAGATATGGAAGAAACTCAAGATCCGGAGAGGAAAACTTGGGAAGTCAGAGAAGAGCAGAAGACTATCTCAAAAAAAATTGAAGAAACAACACAATAAAAAAAAGGAAACACGTCTGGAAATATAGATCGTCAAGAACGAAAAGGAAAAAAAAACAAATAGCATCGTTCGCATCCATTTCTCGGAGGGAAGATGTCTACCGAGTTAGATTTGAACGCTGGCGAACAAGAAAGCAGGATCACAGCCAAGAGAGGGATGGTGGTCACAGAGGTACAGTGACGTTCGGGTGAAGACAACAGGGAGATCGGGAGTGGAGGAGGTGGACAACACTAGAAGAGACTCGGAGATGAGAGGGAGAGGTCAGGAGTGGAGGAGGCGGAGAAACCCTAGAAGAGAGACCCGGGAGAAGATGAGAATGGAGGCGGAGAACCCTAGAAGGGAGACGAGAGGGATGAGATCGAGGTCGCGGAGAACCCTAGAACCGGAAGTGGCCTGGGAATTGGATAAAGGTGGGGGAAGTCCAATGCATCACGTGACAACACGTGAGGGAAGTGAACGGCCGCAAATCCCACTTCGGGATTTTTTCTCCCGAAGTGGATGGGGTGAAGTGGACTGCTTTGGAAGTTGTCAAATCAATATTTCAAAGCCCACTTCGGCGAACCAAACAAGAAGAAGTGCTTCGGAAGTAACCGTTTCAGCCACTTCGGGTTCAAATTCAGTGAACCAAACACGCCCTAAGTTTTTAGGAGACAGTCATGAATGAAATATGTGAGTGTTTGACCCTAAATGCTTATCAGGTACGAGTAAAGTTCGTGACACAGGACTCATACATAACCATTTACCAAATTGAATTGGAGATGGACTTTCAATGCATGTCCACATATACCATAAGTTCAACAACAATGACGTAGATATCACTATCGAGGAAGTGAGTAGGCCAGTGGATGGAAACTCAGGCACCTTACTCCCATCGTAACACGCCAATGAATGCTAGTGCTAGTTACTTCTGTGTGTTCCTGTGTATTATTTTGAAGATTCCATGTATTACTTTAATGTCCTAAGCATTATTGATAGTTTCTAGTATTATAATTGATTTTGTGTTTAGAATACATGATTCCTGTGTATTATGAAATGTTTCCGCTTAGTTTTTTATGTTTTCCCTGCAATGTACATTGTTTATGACTTGTTCTTCATACTGTATTTTGCATTGTCACACAGGGAGTCCTTGAAAAGTATAACTGACGACCTAGAACCTTTCTTGTCCCAACATCCTCCGGCGGGGGCCTTGAGCATTGACATTGTTGGGTGTTCCCAACCATATGATAAATCCACATTAAAATTAGGGCAACTTTTTCAGAGTGCAAAACATTTCAAAGATGTCCTCCGCATCATCAGCATAGGATAAAATTTTTATTTTTATCTTTATAAAAACAATAAACTCTAGGTAACTATTAGGTATGCTGCTTCAGATTACCGGTAGTGTGTGCATGCATCGTAAAAAAGAAACTTAGACACATTCCCGGTGAAAAAAATACACATACATGACAAAAAAGTTTGATGATGTAGTTAGTAAACTTGTGTCTACATCAACAAAAAGGCACTATTGGTTGCTCCACAAGTTTAATATTGTGACCACTGCTCGAACTATTTGTTTAAGGGTGTGCACATCAACAAAATGGCACTATTGGTTGCTCCACAAGTCTGATATTGTAACAAGTGCTCAAACTATTTGTTTAAGGGTGTGTGTTAACGCAAGTGAATTTCCTTCTATGCATTTGCAATTAAGTGATAATACTCGTTTAATAATTATTCTGATTCTTTCTTAATAAACAAATAGCCAAAGACAAAAAAGAAAGCAGCCTCATTTAACAACATTTCTAATATAAAAGATTTAATTTGCTCAAAATTTTGAGATATTAATCTGTCTTATTCCCCACGACAAGAGATGAGAGGGTTGTCCACTTAAGAAACCCAGCATAATTAAACAATATGTTTTCTTATTATACAAAGTGTAAAAATATATTATAACATGCATAATATAGAACCTTCACGGAGTGCTCTTGGGCGGAGGTATGGGCGGAGCTTACGGCGGTGTGCCCAGGGATGGCAAGGGTAGAGCCGGAGAAGGTCGGTAACGGCAGGGGGATAGTCGGTTACGGCCTAGAGAGGGGCGTCCTCGTCCTGGTGATGGTGACGAAAGCCTTAGAGTTGGTCGCTATCATCTGGAAGTGAAAACAATCAGACCTCAAGATAGACTGATGAGGTGGGTTCGTCGTCAAGAAGGTGCTAGGGAAGGAAGTGGAGGTTATGTTAGACCAAATGTCTCGTATGTTGAGGCAGCGAGCTCGGGCTCGTCCCCGGAGAATGGTGGTCGTTTGGATCAACCGGTGGTTTCTACCAAGCTTGTAGAGGAAACAGAGAAGTGGGAGACGTTGCCAATAAGGGGAAAGAAGGAAGCTCGTAAACCGGAAAACATCATGATGCCAAACCATCTTTCTCTGACTGGGAGAAAGAGATCCAGGGGCTCACCGGTGTTGGAGAAGAAATGCTTGAAGTGTCTCCGCCATACTCACCGAACTGAGGAGTGTCGTTATCTCCTTACTTGTAGGAGATGTGAAGGTGCGGGGCACTTGGCGGCTTCCTGTCCAATGCCACGACTTGAACTCCATCGTAGAAGAAAAACACGTTCAAGGACGACAGAGCAGCCAACCCAGGTGACGGAAGAAAGGCAAGGAAACCAAGATGGGGGGCAGATTCGACGTTCTGTCATCTCTGCCTCAATAACACCAGCGGTGCTGAAGCTAAGGGATGAGCTTGAAAAACTCCTGGTTGTCTCCATTAACAGAGGATACATCTCCCAAAGTGCCCGTGCCCTCCAAGAGGAATTGGAGATCATGTTCGGTGCAGATAAGGTGGGTTCTCTATCTTGTTTCAGAGGGGATGAATACGTAGTTACAATGGCATCAGAGATTGAGGTGGAGAAGGCTTGCAACATGAGAGAGGTTGAGATCTCATCAAGGTGTGGAAGTTGTTAGGTGGGTTTCACACAATGGTCTGGGGATTTTGGTTCCATTGGTGCAGCTAGAGATACAGGAAGGTGGGTGAATCTTTGGAACTTACCACTACATTGCTGGAGTTGGAGATTGTTGCCGATGTCCTCCGGCCCGTTGGAGAGTTGGTAGCTATCTCCAAAAGTGAGCAGACGAACAAAAGGTATCTTGGTGCTCTTGTTCGGCTAAGGATGAAAGTTGTGATGCCGCACGAGGTTGAACTCAACATAGGTATGAGAAGGTATGTTGTGTTGTTAACCGATGGTAAGGAGCCATAGCCAGTCTTTCGAAGAGATTTACAGAGTTTTGTGGTGACTAAACAAGGTCCGGCGATGAGCATGGTGGAGGCTAATAACTCCCGTGCTCGGAACTCGACCTTCACGCATGAGGTTCCCCCCTCCGTCAAAGGTAAGGAGGTGCAGGAAGAGCCATCCGATAGAGGGAAATCTCGAGGTGTGGTGATGTCTACATGCCATGCTGCGCAAGATCGCCGGGAAGTAAAGGCACCAGAAATCACTTTAGTGGTAGAGGCTAATAACTCCCACAAAACACCCCGAACAGCCGAGCAAGTCTCGCCGGCGATAGTTCCGGTTGTTTTACAAGGTAAGCTCACTAAAGTGGTAGAGGCTAATAACTTCCACAAAACACCGAGAACATCCGAGCAAGTCTCACCGGCGACAGTTCCGTTGTGTCACAAAGTAAGCTTACGGGTTGTCCAATGGTTGCTAGCCGACGGACCATTGGTTCATGCAATGACGAGACAAGAGTCCAAGACGAGGGTATGGCAGGTGTTGTCGATCAGGCATTGGAAGGACAGACTGCACAAACCATGCAGGCAAATCAAGAGGCGCCACATGTTACTACTATTAATTCTATAGGCAATGCTACAAACTCGTTGTTGCATGATTCTCTTCCCACTTTGGTTGAAGATACGGGGGCCCACTTGGATGGCATGAATGGAAAGTTGTCTCATTTGGTGGAGAATGAGAAACTAGTGGCCGTTTCTCTTGATAAGAAAGAAAATTTAAATGAAGTGGGCCCCACAGCCCAATCAATTAATGTGCTTTGTGAGATGGCTAAAGGAAGGGATGAGATGATTTCCATAGCCCAAATTTCAAAAGCCCATGATAGTGATCCAAGACTATTTTGTTCTAAGCCCAGTCACATGATTGATGGCCCAGTATTAATCTCACCAACTCATGTGTTGGATGAGGAAATTGTAATTTCACCGGAGGCTTGTTTTGATGCCACTAAACCTCCCTTGCCAGGACCTTTAATCTCAGGATACTCTTGGCATTTTTCATGTGGGGCATGGTGCTTGATTCCGAAAAATCATTCCTTGCATTCGGACAATAATCACCATATTGGAGATACATCGGATAATTGGGAAGACGAGGAGGTTGGCGACAAAAATTTAGAGGAAGTATTGGGAGGAGATGATTTTGTTCCAAACTCTCAATTAAACCTAGATTTTCCAAGCTCTGATAAAGATGGGTCAGATGATTCCAGTTCAGATTTCGAGGAAAAAATTAGGAGGATGTTCCTAGACTCTAATAGTGGGAAGACAACCACTGAACACACAAAACATGGAAAGACTCCAAGTGAAGGCAAGAGAAGAAGCGAAAGACAAAAGAAGCCGTCTTCAAGATGGACCGAGGAAGCAGGGTACCTAGCACAGCCTCCCAAATCAGCAAGGAAAAAAGGAACAGGGTCAAACACCCTTTCTCCTGAAGGTACGGCCAATGCCCCTCTTTACATTTCTGATTGGTCAAATGCTCAATTAGATAAATTCTGTAATGCATGTGGTGTTGAACTTGTTGACCAAAATGGGCATAAGGTGGCATGTTTTGAACATATTAAAAACTTGGAAAACAGTCGTGTGGCTCCATTTGTGAGCCCAGCTAAGACAACCTAGGTGGTTGTCTCTTTAGGTTTCTCTCTATTGTTATGAATTTGAACATCATTTCGTGGAACGTTAGGGGGCTCGGGAGACCGGCCAAGAAATTTTTAGTCAAGGATTTTTTTGATTTACACTTTGCGGATGTAGTTTGCATCCAAGAATCAAAACTCGAGGATATTAACCAAGCTTGTTGGAGAGCCATTGGCGGCATGAGGTTAGATCAATTTGCTTTTGTGCCTGCCATTGGCTCTTCGGGGGGGATTATAATAGGGTGGAATGGGACACTTAGAAAGGGGAAGGTGCTCTTCACTGGGTCTTTCTGCCTTTCTGTGGAATTAACCAATGTCTCCGATAATTCCCATTGGGTATGCACAACAGTGAACGGACCCAACTATAGACACCTGAAGGAAGTTTTTTGGGAAGAAATAAGATTATGCCAAACTGATTTACCTTGGGTTATTTGTGGCGACTTTAACGCTATTTTTTCAGTCAGTGACAAGAATGGGGGTGTCCCCAATCTAGTAGATATCAACTCCGCTCAGAACCTTCTAAATGACCTCAATCTATGTGAACCACCTTTGGTTGGGAGAAAATTCACCTGGACCAACGGTCAAATCGACCCAACTTGGGTTCGCCTTGATCGTTTTCTTGTTAATCCGGCTTGGATCTCTCTTTTTCCTAGAGTTCATCAAACAAGCCTCCCGAGATTAGGATCTGATCATGTTCCTTTAAGGTTGGAAGCTGGTGTTTTTCTTCCTAAGGTCAAGCGCTTCAGATTCGAGCAGGTGTGGTTCTTGGAAAATAATTTGGGGGAACTTATTCAAGAATGGTGGTTGGAGAATGCTCCGGAAGGTTGCGGGGCTTTCATCCTTGCAAAAAAACTCAAGAGACTCAAAGGAAAACTAAGGGAGTGGGCCAAAGTTAGCTTTGGGTCAATAAAATTGAAAAAGCTCGGAATTCTTAATGAACTGGATGGTTTTGATCTCACAAAGGAGATTAGGAGTCTAACTCTTGAGGAGAATCAAAGACAAAATGAGTTGCTTACTTCTCTTAACACCCTGCTCAAACAAGAGGAGATATACTAGCGTCAAAGATCTAGAGTCAAATGGATCAAAGAAGGAGATGAAAACACTAAATTCTTTCATGCTTTTGCGAATGGAAGGCGCAACAGGAATTACATCCCACGACTTCTAGTTAACAACAATTTGGTAGAAGGATCAAAGGAGTTAGGGCGAACCTTTGCTAATCATTTTCGATCTTATTTTGGATCAAATGATGGGTTCCGCTTCTTATTCTCTTGGAACACGCTCTTAAGAGGAAAACAGAGGGTAGATCTCACACCCCTAGAATTCCCATTCTCAAGAGAAGAGATTAAGCAAGCCACATTCGATCTAGGAGCAGACACAGCCCCGGGACCAGATGGTTTCCAGATTTCTTTCTTCCAAAAATATTGGTCCATCGTAGAAAGTGACATTCTCAATCTTTGTGCTGGATTTTACGATGGAACGGCTAACCTGGAAAGAATCTATTGGGTGAGCATTACGCTAATTCCTAAACTTGATAACCCGGAAAGCCCAAGTGATTTTCGGCCAATTAGTCTTATAAATTTTGTTCTTAAAATCCTCTCCAAAATTTTGGCAAATAGACTAAGCAAGATCATCGACTCCATCATTGATCATTCCCAATCCGCTTTCATCAAAGGAAGATGCATTCTTGACAACATCATGGCGGCGGAAGAGCTCATCTTTAGCCTACAAAAGTGACGCATCAAAGGACATATTGTTAAAGTTGACTTTGCTAAAGCTTTCGACATGGTAAATTGGGAATTTTTAGTGGAACTTATGCATGCTTATGGTTTTGGATCAAAGTGGATTGGGTGGGTCAAAGCAATTCTCCTGTCCTCAAAAGCTAACTTTATTATAAATGGCGAACAGAATGGATATGTTAGATACCTTCGTGGGTTGAGACAGGGAGATCCACTTTCACCCCTTCTCCTTGCCCTAGTTACTGACGTCCTAAGCCTTATGTTCAATCATGCTTTGAACTCATGAATTTTGTATGGAGTACCTATCGGGAATTGGGGCAAAATGTGCAATTTACAATATGCAGATGACCTGCTAATCGTGACAGCAGGCGGTGTTGAGGACTTGAGAATCATTAAACTCATTCTGTTGCTTTTTCAAGGCATGTCTGGGCTAGCGGTCAACTTCCATAAAACATGTTTATTTGAATCCTCCGGTATTCAATTACCCGATGACCATCTAGCAAGGACACTCAACTGTACAAGGGGTACTCTCCCGGTATTTTACCTCGGTGTGCCTATCTCTGGCAAAAGACCTCGTAGGCAAGACTGGGAGATTCTAATTGCAAAAATTCGTTCTAAATTAACTTCTTGGAAATCCAAGCTTTTATCTCTAGGTGGACGACTAACACTCGTCAACTCTGTTCTTTCTGCCGTCCCAACCTATTGGATGTCCATTTTTAGACTTCCCTCTTGGGTTATCAAAGCTATTGATAGGATTAGGAGGGATTTCCTTTGGTCAGGTGCAGATATTGATAAACCTAAGATGCGTTTAGTCAGTTGGAATCGTATCTGCAGACCCAGAGAACATGGGGGTTGGGGAATTCTAAATTTAGATTACTTCAATCTTGCGCTCTTAGGGAAATGGTGGTGGAAATTTACCACCGGAGTACCTTGGTGTGGAAGAGAGATAATTCTTTATAATTATTTCCAAAATTCCCCGCTTTGGAATCTCCATAATCGCCCCCCACAAAGGAGGTCGTTTATCTGGAATGGCCTCTTACAATGTCTTCCTGCCTTTAGAAATTGTATTTCTTCAATTGTACACAATGGGGACTCCACTCTTTTTTGGCTTGATAAATGGGTGGAGAATCGTGCGCCAATGTAACTTTGGCCAGAGCAGTTCATCCTCTCCAATCGCCCCTTTGATACAGTTCAAAATCTGGCTCATTTATTACAATCTCCTTGGTTCGTAGACGGGACTCACTCTACAATTGGGCTCTTAAGTAGCAGTGTCCCAAACACACATGGTTTGAGAGATAGCAAAAAGTGGAGTCTTACGGCAAATGGAAGATACACAGTGAAATCGTTCTACGGTTTTCTTAGACACGAGGGGGTCATGTGTAAGACCACCAATTTGATTTGGAAGAGTCCTTGTCCAAAAAAAATTTGTGTGTTTAGTTGGCTAGCTTGGGACAATAGTATCCTCACTCTAGATAAGCTGGCATCACGAGGATGTAACAGACTCCCCACTGCGACATGTGTTATGTGTAACGCAGGCATTGAAACTGTTGATCACTTATTCTTTTCCTGTCCATTTGCCACGTTTATCTAGAATTCTCTCATTCCAATTTTTCGATTACCATCACCTCCACAGTCGGTTCATGCTCTTTGGGGATCTTGGAGGCCCAAACTCTCTTCTCATGTGAGAGATACGGGGGACCTCATTATCCGTGCTTTAATGTGGAACATTTGGCTAGAAAGAAATGCTCGCATTTTTAGGGATACATACTCTGCATGTAAATCTGTATTATGTAAATGTATTCATATGTTTCTACTTTGGTTGAATGCAGTACCAGATAAAAAGAAGCCAAGATTGGAGGATTCAGCTGTGTCTGCTAAACGCAGCCTGGACTTCCTGAATGACCAGCCAGGATCCAGCGAAGAAGACAAACCTGAGTAGTCAGTGATTTTTTGACCCTAACCTTTGGGTGGGTTAGGGGTCTTGTTTTGTTATTTTGTTTCGACCTTTTTTCTTGTACTTTGTTCTTGCTCCACTTCTAGTGGATATTGTTTGGACTTATTTTCATTTAATGCATATGGTTTATCCACTTTTTTTAAAAAAAAAAAAAAACATGCATAATAAAATATATACGTGATATATAGATTCATTAACTGAGGTTTTTCTTTGTTGACCTCTCTAGCCTTGTTGTCGGGAAGTAATGTGCAAAACATTGCCATGATTAAAATCTCATGAAATATTGTCAATTTTTTTATATTTTATAAATTAGATAAGTTATGTCAAAACATACACATATACAGAACTATTACTTCAACGTGTATGTGTTTTAACCTTTGTAAGTTAAGGTTTGAACTTATTTCTTTAATAGAATATATAAATAGCCATATGCAAAAATCGTTGGTATAACAGCTGAATTATAAAAACAAATTAACACAAGAAATTTTCTTCCAATATAAGATTTTACTGCATTTCAAATTTGAAATTAAATCTAAATCCAAAAACAAAACCCATTAAAGTGACAACCAGTTGAGCCTCAAATATGGAGGCCCACAAAAAAATAAAGCTATTCATCACTAATGGAAGCTTTGCTCAATAAAAGCTAAAGTTCGGCTCTATATCTTGCACTTTCCAATCGGCTCTATATCTTGCACTTTCCAATCAAGATTGAGTTTGGTTTTCGAACTCAAAATTAATTTCGAGCTAAACTCAAACTTATTATAATTTTGTATACATTTATAATATATAATATTTTTATACAAAATATAATATAATTATTTATTTAAAAAAAAAATCAAACTATCAATTAGATTTTAGTTCAAACTAAGTCTACTTGGATTTGGATTTAAATTCTCAGAAATAAATTTGTAATATTCAATGTGGAATTAAATTTTATAAAATAAAAAGTATAGATTTTGGTTTATTTGTATAAGGCCCTTGATCCAATCGAGATTTAGCAAGCTTTTTCAAGCTATATGGGTTTGAGCGTTCCAACTCCAACAAAATCTAGTTAAGTTAGAGCTCTTGGAATTAAAATAAAGCCCAGTTTAAGCAAGCTTTTTCAAGCTAATTTCAAGCTTGAAAAAAAACAAGTAAATCTTTAGCTGAGCCCATTCCAATTAAACTAAACTATTTAATAGCGTTACTGTAGATATCATAAAATTAGGAGCATCATTTCAGGAAAACAAAATTCGTACGGTTTTTGTTTTCAATGAGAAAAGAAATCAATGACAATAACTATATTGTTTCAGCACTCATCCTTTCCTAACCTGAAGATTTGAATACAACAAGTGCTTCACCAACATTAAGGCAATGAAATGGCAAAATTTTTCATATCAAATAAATGCTTATTAATTCTTATCATTGATCTCATTCCATATCCTGGTGTACTACAAAGTGTGAGAAGTGGACGAAACAATGCCTTTAGATTACTTTTTTACCAACCCTTTGCCATGACATGCATATACTTTTATGCTTTTTGCTTTCTTGGATGCTGCAACAGCGCATTGTTCGGTCCTGAACGTAGTAACTATTGTTTGTTGGCTTGGAAGTCTACCTACAAAGACTTCACCTAGCAGAGGCTACAACACTACACTTGAGAAGGTTACCCACTTACCCGTACTCAAGTGTTTTTTTCTCATCTTTTCTAACTATCTCACACTAGCTCTCCTTTGTCTCCTCTCCTCTCCTCTCCTTGAAGATCCAAGATGCAATGGGAAATGTCCGGGAAAGTGTAGGAATGTGCCCTGTTTCTGATATAATTGAATTGATTGATCGAATTGATAGATTTCACTCAATTCGGTTCAATTCTTTTCTTTTTTTTTTTTTTTCATACTTTACTTTAATTTAGTTAGTTCTAAAACTTTTTTTGATTTTTCAATGGGTGTGAACATAAATGATTAGTAACTATACTTTCAAATGAAAAATTAATATGGTCTTATGTTTTTTTGGCAAATTTGAAGCCATATGTTCTACCATGTCATTTAATATTTCGCTACGTTTTTGGTTAAGTGTTCATTGCAAGAAATTGTTGGAGTTTATGGTGAACGCATGTCCATAATTATTTATTTATTTAAAAATTAATTTCAATTAAAATATAATATATTTAAATATAATCGTGTGCTCTAAATTTGAGTATGGTACATCTAGAGTATGGTACTTTAGTGCGTATAGCGTGAGGGTGTGATGGTGTATTTACAACTCATTATGATATCAAAAATTTATTATACATATTCCTTAATTAATATATTAAACTGGAAATGAACAAAAAATCCCTCCAAAGTTAAGGTATTCACAAAAAAACCCCATGACTTTGAGTATTCCCAAAAGATCCTTCCTTTTTCTGACAGGTTATTTTTCAGACCTTTCTGACATAAAGGTGATTGACGTTGACATAAAGGTAACAGATATTAACTGCACTGACTCTCGTTTTTAAGCAAAAATACCAAAATTTAAGCGGAACCCCATAATTTTAAGTGGAAAAGTCAAATTTTAAACGCAAATGTGTTATATGTTAAGTGAAAACTTATGTAGTTAAGCAAAAACACCAAATTTTAAGCGGAAACTAATAATTTTAAGCGGGAAGTACATGTTGTAAAATAGAATAAACTAACAGAGTAAGCTGCATTAATTGAAAAGTACACTGTCAGAATTGAAAAATAAGCTGTCAAAAAAAGGAGGGACTGTCTGGCAAATTCAAATGTCAGAGGATCTGTTTAGGATGTTTTGAAATTTTCAGGAACTAAAAAATAATTTTCCCCATTTAAAATATGATTAATAAAATTATTAGTTTTTCTACCCATTCTTATTGTTTTTTAACAGAATCTCTATGATATTCTATAATAAAGTCACATTTAAGTCATATGTTATAAATTCATTATTATGTATTACATGCCATTTGACACAATATGCACGATCTGGGAAGGTATAACATTTTTCCTTTTTTTTAGCTAGGTTTTAAAAACAAATGAATATAATGAAATGAAAATTTATAAACAATAAAAACTTTTTTTTTATTATTATAATGTGTATAAGGCATCTCACGCATATCCTAAATCATCAACTATTGTTTGAAAGAGAATCAAATTATCAATCTTTTACATAAGAGTTAATCGTACTATCATTCACCTAGATATATCAATGTTTACAAAAAATTTGGTTTCTAAATAAAACAAAGTTATTTTAGTTCATAAAATTAAATATTATATTATTTAAACATAATTAAAATAATCTCATAAAATTTATTAATTTTTCAAAGCCTATTTTGACATCATTATGTGATTTAAGAAACTTTTGATTGAAATTATTTCAATGGAACGAAAAGGAAACATTCAACATAATAAAATAAAATGTAAAAATTTAAAAACATTTACATTCACCATCATAAAAAAAAAAACATTTAATTCTAGTTCCTCATTTTTGTTTTGTATTTTTTTTTTATTTCAATGAACTTTCTCTTTTATATCTTCAAAATAGTTTGACAAAGAAAATCTATTGACCATAACACATTTTTTTTTAAGGAGAATGTAAAGAAATCATTTTTCCAAAAGGGCAAAAGAATTACTTCGTACTTCAATACATCAATTGTTAATTATTTCCCTAGACATTAAAGAAATTATTAAAATATTAATTATTTCTATCCTTAAAACGAAAGGGTGAGATTGATTGCAAGGAGCCCACTGCATTTATACAATGCACGTGCTTTTGCTTGTATTTGAGAAGGGTCCATGAAATGGGCATGAAAAAATTAATTAAAAGATTGCTATATTGTCTCATCTCCATCCTTCATCATTTTAAATTATTATAGATAGCATCTTTATTTTAATATTAATAAAATCCCAAGGAAATCCCAAGATGATTGCCACACTACGTTTAAACTAAGCTCCAAAAGGGTTCAAAAAGCTACCCCTTATTCATCTTTTTGACAACTAGCTTGGTTTTTAGGAGGCAAAAGGATTCACAAAAGCTCTTAGATTTTGATAGAAGTGACTAATAAATATTAAAAACATAATGATATAATAAACTTAGATTATAACATGAATATTTGTCACGGACATATTAAGATATGTTAGGAATGTTCTATGAATTCTTTGAATTTCTATAGTTCAAGAAATAAAAAGGATCAAGTTAAGATGATTTTGTACAAATGCAATCAACCCTGGTGAAGTAATCCCTTGCATTAGTTCTAGTTAAAATAACGATATAGTAACACTGAATTCTGCCAATTATCTCTTAGATGGCACTAATATCTCTTCCAAGCTTATTGGTTTGTGGCTAGAGAATCATGATATATCCAAATACCATTATTTTATTGTGTTTTCTCATCATTCATTTTGTTTTACTCTGTAGCTTCTTTTTATTTTCAAACGATGAAGTAGTTTATTTATTTATTATCATAAAAAATAATATTATTTAAATAATAAATGTTTAATGAACTCATTTGACATCATATAATTTTTCTTTCTTTAACATAATTGGCGTAAAATTGAACACCAGAATGCTAAACACTATTTGTGAAAAAACACATGATCACCATGAATGAGAAGGTAAATGGTCAAATCTCTCTGCCATTAATAATATTCACTGGGTCTCAAATGGGAAAAGTTATATTTTTCACCTCTCAAAAATTGTAAGGTAGAGAAAAATTCTCAGTGTATAAGATTATGAGTCCGTATATATCATAATGCTTGGGTGATGATAAAGTATCGTTCGTTCTCGAATATTATGGCTACATTATATGATAAAGTTTTTAGGGAAGTCGTTAAGCTATTATAATAGTCTTGCACTATATTTACGTACTATGGTCCTTTGCCAAAAATATATATATATATATATATATATATATATATATATATATATATATATATATATATATATATATAATAAATTGAGTGCCAGAATTAGAACAACATAGAGATCATTTTAGATTTGTTCAATTAACCCTTTCTCCACTTGTGACCAAACCTTTCTCGTGTTGACCTGCAAGATTGTGGTAACTAAGCAAAGCATATTTCTTTAAATGAGGATGCATATCTCAGTTTTTAAAAAGAGAGCAATCACTTATATCCCTCTTATCCCCAAGTAATGAAACACACACCACCAATCTTTATATTTAAAAAACATGAAATTAGATCATGTATTCATGTTGTAATAATTACTAGGCCGAAAAAATAAATAAATAAGTTATTAAAAATATATTAAAACAGATTGCTTATTATTTCCAAATATTCTTAATTAATGATTTTTGTCAAAATTTTAACTTGGTAGTTTTGTATGATAGCACCGTAGAAAACCAATGAGTTTTTTAAATAAAAAATTGACAGAAAATTTCATTTCAAATTATTTTAATTATTAAATAAATAAATAAATATTCAATATTAAAACTGTTTGTTAAAAACTTAAAATTAATGATAAATTCTACTTTTAATCAAATGGCTCATAGACTAATAATATTTTATCCCATTGTGAAAATCAAAGTTGAAGGTGAAACATTAAATATTTTGAATTCAAAATTTTAGAAACAGTGATGGTAACGTATATATCCATATTTGGTAAAAAAAAATTACTTATTGTATTATTTTTAAAAACAATTATTAAGTTTTTAATTTTACTTATGATTTTTTTCTCTCCATCTTGAGATAAACTTTCATGCAAGTAATAAAAGGCAGCATTAATGGAAGAGCAAATAGAAAAGCCCCATATGGCAGTGAGATGAAACAAGTCATTCATTCATATATATATCTATATATATATAATAAGTTCACTTGGTCCCATTTAATTTGGGCCATGAGAATGACTTGAGTTAATATTCCTACCTGCAATGCATTCCTCTCAATCCAAGCAAGCTTTCAAGAGCCACCCTAAAAGATCAAATGGAACATTTCTATTAATTACTTTACTATTTAAAAGCATCCTTTTGGTACATTTGTGGGTCATTTTTATTTGAGGAATATGTGTTGTAAATTGCGAGATAATATTATTATTAGTCTTTGTCAATCGTTTTGCATGGCAATTCACAATAAATGCATTTATCAACACACTATTATTATCTAAATTAAAACCTATCAGTATTGACCTACTCGATAAAGTTGTTGCATTTGCCATTTATTTCATAATTATTAAATAATGTGAGACTATTTGCTTATAAAGAATGCCATTTAATTAGTCATGTGACACATAAGGTAGTCAATTTTGAATGTCATTGTTCATAATAGATATTATATATATATATATGGGTAAACATCATCTGCGGACGTTCGTAGGTGAGCATAGTAACTTTAATTGCGCTACAGTGAGACGAAATTTTGGTTTAGGGGTGAGTTGATTGGTTTAGTTTGTATTTAGTTTTTGGGTTTGGGGTTTCTGTAAGTCTAGTAGAAACGGGGTTGGACTGTTAAGATTGTTTCAGTTACTGTGTGCTGAGATTGATTGGATGGTTTAGATTAAAATACTGTGTATCCCATTTTTTACTGTGCTTATAAATAATGCATAGAGATACTGTTGACATAATAGTGCTGAACCGTTCGATTAAAATCGAACGGTTGATACGAAAAAGGTTATAGGAGCAAATATTCATAATGCACAATTCCTCATCTCTCTTAAATTGCAAATATTTATAATTTAAGATATAATATTGGTAGTAGTCTATTATGCATAAAATAACATTTTAAATATGATTATTCAATTAAATTGTAAAATATGCGCAGGTAAAAGCTTATGTTGTTTTTTAATTAAAAAAAATAGACTTAGTTATGATATCATGTTAGATTACATCAATAAACGAAATTTAAAAGATTTAAGTAATAAAATAAAATTTAATTGTGATCTCCCAATGTGGGAGAGTCATGATGTTGGGCTTCTCTTTTGATTATTCTCATCTTACACAACCAATCAAAATTGAATTGGAGAAGTTCAAGATGATTGTTGTTGGGTTGAGCTCTTCTTCTCTCTCCCTCTCTTTATAATCAATATTTATATTTGAGAAACAAATGAAAATAAATAAAATGAGAAAAAGTTGCTAGACTTGAAGGACAAAGCAAATTGGAAGCAATGGCATCCAATCATTCAAGTTATCATGTTACAATGACCATAAACTGATAAAAAGAAATGTTAGGTGGCATGTAACAATATCTATCTTATTAACTCCATATATCCAACATGCATGTTCCTTTCTAGATCAGCTCTTCACTGCTATTTTGCTTCTCTTATACACAAAACCCATGTTTTATGTGTGTGCATTATTATTATTATTATTATTATTATTATTATTATTATTATTATTAGTGCAACCGTACTATTTATTGGCATGATTTGACACCAAGATAAGATGACGTGGCAACCATGGTGACAATGCATAATTGATGACATGGAAAGCATGGTGACATGGCATGGAGACTTGGCTTGCAAGGCAAATCATCTTAAATATGGTGGAGCTATTTTTAATAAGTCTACAACATGGGGCCAAATATCTTGAAAATCTTGGTGGTATTATTCTTGGTAACTTGTTCAACTTGAAGACAATATCATATCAAAACCATACTTAGAGAGATAGGATTGAAGACTAAATATAGTGGAGCTTATTTGAAGAAATATCTATTCATGATATGAATGAAGGAGATAGATTTGAAGAATCCTTGATGATTGAATTGATTGATTGAAGATCTATTATTGGGAAGATTTGAGTACCAAACTTTGGTGAATTGAATATCAAGTTTGGAGAATCTTTGAAGAGCAAAACTTGGAAGGTTGAAGACTAAGTTTGGCAAGTTACATGAAAGACGCACAAGGACGTGTGTCCCTTGCGATGGGACTGCGTGATGAGGAACTAAAGAGGTAGGCTAGTTGCCGGCAGTCGGGATCGGAAGATTTGGCTGCATCGACTCGGACTAAGCATGACCGGGAGGTTGATGGGTCTTGAGGTCATCCGCAACGTAACCAGAACTCAGTCAAGTCAGCAGTCAGGGTCATGTTGCAACTTATGTTATAACAGGAGTTGCAACAACTAATTTCGGAAGGTTCTTAAATTAGTAGCCGCGGAGATTATAAAAGAGATATATGTTATATTTTAGACGTTGAGGCGTCTATATAAGCTACCTTGCTCGTAGATTGTAAGTGTGACCGGAGCTAGAGAGTGTGGGTGCACAAGACAATCTAGAGAGGGTAGTGATCTTTGTTTGTGATAGTTGAGTGACAAGTGTTTGTACTCATGTATTTTCACCTCCTTTAATGGATTGTTTATCTCCGGGTTTAGCCCCCCAGACGTAGGAGAGTAAACGCCGAACTAGGTTACCAACGTCGTGTGTCTCTTTCTTGTTTGGTTTGTGTATGCTTGTATCAGTGTTTGAATGTTCCCTAAAATCCACAGACCACACCGGTGGAACTAACAATTATTATTACTGTTGTTGTTGTTGTTGTTGTTGTTGTTGTTGTTGTTGTTGCTGCTGCTGCTGCCGCCAGAATACAAGAGTGAATTTATTGGGAACTTTGAACTTGTAAAATTTCGAATTTGGAGGTCAAACAAAAGGAGTTGGAGTCTCTTCCTTCTTAAGATACAAAGATTTGTAACAGTGTGGGAAGAGTTCTCCACAAACACTCCAATGGCTAAGTCAATAGAGAATAAATGCTGGTCTTCCTTTTTTGTTTTCCCCCGAAAAGTCCCCCCTCGTTTTAATAAAGGAGACTATTTATAGATGTATGATTAACAGTTACATAAAACTTCACGTGTTCAAAATCGTAGGTGCAAAGGGAGATATTGGGTGTGATGTGAGATGGTGGGGTACTACGTGGTTAGAAGTTTGAATTAGACCACATCAGTTGCTCCCCACTTCTATCTTTAGGTTAGAACCTTAAAGATAGAAGTAGGTCCTTATCTGCTTCAAATTCAAACTTCTTTTAAACTTATCCTACTACTAATAATATTTGAATTTATCCCCAGATAAGATACAACTAATTTAAATTTATCTCTATCTAGATAATATGGTTGGATAAAACTCTAATATATATGAATTTATCTTTATCGTTGGATAAAGATTTATCTGTTGAGTTCAACTCAAATTTGAACTCTCTTCTTTCGACCTCTATATAAGGAAGTCCCCACCCCACTTTTAGAATTACACGGCCTCTATTGGATTAAAGATTTTTGGCATCTCAGCTGAATTAAAGTATTTTCCGGCATTCTTCCCATGATCATCAAAGATTTTTCCACGGCTTTATTTCTCTAAAGTTTGAAGGTATTTTTCCACAGCTTCTTGAGAATGAACATGGTCGTGCTTATCTCGAGTTAGTCTTTTCAAAGACTGGCTCCATTGATGAGCCTTTACCTTAGAGGAGTTTTGATCCCACTGAGGAGGATGTTACTATCTCTTAAAACTCCAGCCTTCACGATGACTTAGATGATCTTATTGGCCCTTGGGAGTTTTTTTGGGAAAAATGGTGTCTCCTCCGAAAGTCATGATGATGAGATCTCAGCTTTGCAAGGTTTGGATGAGCAAATTTTTGATGAGATGCTTTCCCCTGTATGTCATGAACCACCTGTACATCTTGCTCCATAATAATATTTTTTCTTTTGTAATGATTATTTATAGTTTAATTATTTAGGGCTTAGTGATGATGTGTAAACTTTCAATAAAAGTGATTATTTATAGTTTTCTTTTCATAATATTTTGTTGTTACTTCAACTGACTCTTAGCTCGGCATCATCTGTGTGGAAAATATTTGTTATCGACCTCCTTTTGCAGGAATATGTTGACTTTTCTTGCTTATGTGAGCTTTGGTGTTATCTCTTTTGATGTGTAGACCACATATCAGGCTTTTAATATGTGAACTTTCATTCCCCGTAAAATGAATGTTTAAGATATGAACTCTCTATAGAATATGATGTTCTCAAAATTTGTATTTTTATTCCTCCGTAGAATGAAAATCTAAAGTGCGAACCGTTCATCTCTTCCCTTATAGAAGACCAAGTTCTTAAGATGTGTACTTTCATTCCCTAGTAGAATGAAAGTTTAAGGTGCGAACTGTTCATCTCTTCCTTTATAGAAGACCAAGTTCTTAAGATGTGTACTTTCATTTCTTAGTAGAATGAAAGTTTAAGATGCGAACCGTTCATCTCTTCCTTTATAGAAGACCAAGTTCTTAAGATGTGTACTTTCATTCCATAGTAGAATAAAAGTTTAAGGTGCGAACCGTTCATCTCTTCCTTTATAGAAGATCAAGTTCTTAGGATGTGTACTTTCATTCCCTCGTAGAATAAAAGTTTCAGGTGTGAACTGTTCATCTCTTCCTTTATAGAAGATCAGGCTTTTAAGATGTGTACTTTCATTTTCTCATAGAATGAAAGTTTCAGATGTGAACCGTTCATCTCTTCCTTTATAGAAGATCAAGTTCTTAAGAGGTGTACTTTCATTTCCCTATAGAATGAAAGTTTAAGGTGCGAACCATTCATCTCTTCCTTTATAGAAGATCAAGTTCCTAAGAGGTGTGCTTTATTGCTAAGGATTTGAAGTGAGACTACATCATTCTTGTTCTTGAAAACCTGTTAGCATGAAAAATTGAAACACACGATAATTACATGGAAACCCCCAATAAAGGGGAAAAAAACCACGGGACCATAACAACGGTGCCATTTATTTCTATTGATTTATAACATACAATTTACAAAATGTACATGCTCTTAAAATAAAGCTTCAGATGATTGGTGTTCCAAGTCTTTTGAATCTTTTTTCCTTCCAAGGATTCTAGTTTGCATGTTGCTGGACCAATCATTCTTCTCACCCAATAAGGTCCTTCCCAATTTGGGCAAAGCTTCCCTTCTTCTATAAGAGTATTTGTGATTGGCGTTTTTCTCAGCACGAGATCACCTTCAACAATAGGTTGTTCTTTTACTTTTGAGTTGTAGTAACGAGTCATCCTTTGTTGATAAGATGCTAAACGTATACAGTTTTGATCTCTTTCTTCATCTACGAGGTCTAAATTATTTCTAAGTGCTTCCGAGTTGCCTTCTTCATGAAATTCGACCATTCTTGGAGAAGCTACCCCGATTTCTACTGGTATTAAAGCCTCCGTTCCGTAGGTAAGGTTGAAAGATGTTTCTCCTGTTGAAACCTTACTAGTTGTCCTATACGCCTAAAGAATTGACGAAAGCTTTTCAGCCCATGCTCCTTTCGCCTTGTCTAAAAGCATTTTTAGACCTTCCAAGATAGTTTGATAGCTTCTTTTTGCTTGTCCATTAGCTTGGGGGTATGCCACAGAAGCAAAGCTAAGCTAAATATGGATCCTTTCACAAAAGTCCTTAAATGAGTCACAATCATACTACTTTCCTCGATCTGCGATTAATATTCTGGGAAGTCCAAATCGACAGATGATGTCTTTCCACACCATACTTTCTATCTTTTTGCTCGTTATTGTTGCCAATGGTTCTCTTTCTACCCATTTGGTGAAATAATCAGTTGCCACCATTAAGAATTTTCTTCTTCCAGTTGCTTGGGGGAAAGATCCCAATAAATCTAATCCCCATTTAGCAAATGGGGTTGGTTCAATATCACTTCTGAACGTTGAGGTAGGAGCGCTTTCAATAGGTGTGAACCTTTGGCATTTATCACACTTCTTTACCTTCCTTGAAGCATCATCTCTCAGAGTAAGCCAATAAAATCCTGCACTCAAGACTTTGGCTATTAAGGTTCTCTTTCCCATATGTTGTCCACATATCCCTTCATGGACTTCAGCTAACGCATATTCTGCATCTTGTTTATGGAGGCACCTCAAAAACGACATGAAAACCCCTTTCTTGTAGAGCACATCATTTATTAGAGTGAAACAAGCTGCTCTCATCTTTAATTTTTTGGCTTCCAGTGTGTTTGAAGGCAGCTCTCCATCTTTTAAGAACTCCTTAAAGGGTATTCTCTAATCATTCACGTCGTCAATGTTTGCTACGTTCTTCTCTTTAATACTTGGCCTTTAAAGTTCTTGAAGATGTATAATCCTTCTCTTTGTTTTCATGATGAGGCCAATTTGGACAAAGCATATGCATGACTATTTGAATTCGTATTAACTTGTAACAATTGGAATTCTTCAAAATCCTGAGATAAGTTTTTAACCTTGTGAAGGTATTGGTGTGTGATTGGTTCTTTTGCTTCATATTCTCCATGAAACTGTTGAACCACCAGCTGTGAATCACTATGTGCCATCAATCTTTTTACCTATAATTGCTTGACTAAGCTCATTTCTGCAATGAGTGCTTCATATTTTGCAATGTTGTTTGAGCTTGAAAAGCCAAAGCGTAATGAATACTCCAGTATATCTTCTTTAGGAGAGATCAGAACTACCCCAGCTCCGCTCCCCAATGAACTTGATGCTCCATCCACAAACATCTTCCATATGTGTTCATCTGCTTTGTTTAGCTCCTCTTCTCCGGTGCATTCAACTATGAAATCAGCTAAAGCTTGACATTTTATTGCTTGTCTAGGTTCAAAGCAAATATCATACTCTCCTAGTTCAATCTCCCACTTTGTAAGTCTTCTAGAACATTCTAGTCTTTATAATATTTTATGTAAAGGTTGATCTGTTAAGACCACTATAGGATGAGCTTGGAAGTAGGGTCTTAATTTTTTAGAAGCCATCACAAGTGCTAATGCTACCCTTTCAGCAAAAGGGTATTGAGATTTTGCACCTTGAAGTACTTTGCTGATGTAGTACACTGGTTTATCCACTTTTCCTTCCTCCCTCAATAAGACTGCACTTAAAGCCATCTTGCTAACTCCTAAATATACAAATAATGGCTCTTTAGGCTCAGGCCTAGTCAAAAGAAGTATATGCTTCAAGCATTCTTTTAGCTCTTCAAAAGCCTTGTCACATTCTGAATTCCATTCAAAATTCTTCCCACCTCTTAAGGTCTTAAAGAAGGGAAGGCTCCTTTCAGCTGACATGGACAGGAACCTATTTAGGGTTGTGATTCTTGTAGTTAAGCGTTGATCCTCTTTCATAGATGAGAGAGATCTCATATCTGGTATGGCTTGAACCTTCTCTGGGTTAGCTTCAATCCCTCTTTTAGTTATCATGTAACCAAGGAATTTTCCAAATTGAACCCCAAATGTACATTTGTTGGGGGTTAAGCCTCATGTCATATTTCCTTAATACAACAAATACTTGGTTGAGTTTTTCTGTATGAGATTCACCTATCTTGCTCTTGAGGATCATATCATCGACGTAAGCTTCCATAGTGTCACCCAAAAGATGTTTGAATACCTTTTTCACCATTCTTTGATAGGTTGCTCTTGCATTTTTTTAGCCCAAAAGGGATTACTTTGTAACAATATGCCCATTTCTCAGTGATGAAAGCAGTCTTTTTATTGTCTGAGGGATTCATCCTTATCTGATGATATCCCGAGAAAGCGTCCATGAAGCTTAGCAACTCATAGCCTGAGGACTCATCCACTAACTTGTCGATTCTCGGTAAAGGATATGAATCTTTTGGGCATGCTTCATTAAGATTAGTGAAGTCTACGCATACTCTCCATCTCCTATTTGATTTCTTCACCATTACAACATTAGCAAGTCATTCTGGGTACTGCACTTCTTCAATGAAATCGGCTCGAATTAGTTTATCTATCTCTTCTTCTAGAGCACGTTGCTTTTCAGGTGCCATATTCCTTCTTTTCTGCTTTATTGGCTTTATACTCGGGTCCGCATGCAAGTGATGAGAAATCATCTCCAAACTAATGTCTGGCATATCAGCTGGTGTCCACGTGAATATGTCCACGTTCTTTTTTAGGCAAGCAACCACTTCTCTTTTTATTTCTTTGGTCATTCCACTCCTTAAGTAAGTGACCTTATCTAGATCGTCATCTTTTAACCTCACAGGTTCTACTTTTTTCATAGGCTTTGGCTTATCAGCTGAGTCTTCTAAGATTTCTAAGGTTTCATTCCTTAATAATTGTTTCCCTTTGATGGAAGATACATAACAGCTACGAGCTTTCTTTTGATCTCCTCTTACTTGCCCTATTCCTTCTAAGGTCAGAAGCTTCATTAACAAATAGCTTCAAAAGAGCACAGCTCTCATGTCATTAAGCAAAGGCCTTCCTAAGATTGCATTATAAGCTGGTGACACGGACGTAATTACCATAAAATTTGCCATTCTTGTAATGTGGCGCGGTTCCTCACCTAGCGTGATCGGCAATTGGATTAATCCCATGATAGAAACTAATTCTCCTGAGAAGCTAAATAGTGGGGATGATACCTTCTTCAATCTATCATACGATAAATTTATCTTCTCAAAGCAGTTCCAATAGATGAGGTTTACAGAGCTCCCATTATCAATGAGAATTCTCTCTACTGAGAACTTCTTAATAGTAGCGGAAATAACCATTGCATCATCATGGGGTATAACTACATCTCCTTGATCTTCGGCAGTAAAAGTAATAGGTTCTTCATTCTCTTGAGTTTTCATGATGTTGTTAACTTCATAAGCTTGCCTTGCATAAGCCTTCCTTGATGAAGAGGTCTCACCTGCTAAGGTTTCACCCCCAATGATAACATGTATTGCTGGGTGAGATGGCTTGTTGTCTAAAATGGGGGTTTCTCCATCGTCTTGGATTTTTTTTTATCATTCATCCTCTTGTTATCTTCATATCTTTCCTTTTTTGAGTAAGACGGTTTCTCATTTCTCCATACTTCTGAGCAGACAAATCTGTTAAGCTTTCCTTGCCGCACTAGAGATTCAATCTCATTTATCAGTTCTCTGCATCTATCAGTTGAGTGTCCATGGGTTTTGTGAAACTTACAGTATGCATCTGTAAACTTGTCCATTGTCTTGTTCGCCTTAGGAGGAAAGGTAAGGAGTCCAGAGCCTTCTATACTTGCCAGGATGGTAGAACATGGTTGGCTCAATGGTGTAAAGTTCCCAAATTTGTGGTTTGGAACTTGTCTGTATTCATTTCCCCTTCCAGTCATTCTCCCTTAAAAATTTGTTTCATCTCTATCTTTTCTTTTCTTATCTCTATTTCCAGCATTGATGTGCCTCATAACATCCTCTGAAAGGATAAACTTATTAGTCTGATTGAACAGATCTCCAAGAGTGTGGGGTTGATCTAGGGAAAGAGATTTTTGAAAATCTCTTAATCTTGTCCCTTGAAGCATTCCTGATACTGCCACTCTGGCTTGAAGATCCTCTACTTCCAAGGTAGCGGCACAGAATCTTTCAACAAAATCCTTCAGGCTTTCTTTCTCATCTTGTTTAATAGCCAGAAGGTATGAAGCGTCTTCTAGCATTAATGAGGAATGCATCTATAAATTCCTTCCTCAACTGATTGAAATTTGAAATTGATCCTTTCTTTAGATTATTAAACCATATACGTGCATGCTCAATTAAAGTAAGTAGAAATGCTCTGCACATGATTGCGTCCTCCCATCCATGGATTAGCATCACCGCCTCACCCTTTTCAGAATAAGTTGTTAGTTGTGGTATCTTGAATTTTTTGGGTAGGGGATTAACCATGATTTTCTTGACGAAAGGAACCTTGCTTCTTTGTGGTGTTTTCTCAGTAGGAACCAGTTTCTTCTGTTCCAAAACATGTTTAATCATATTTTTTAGATCAACTGTCTCCTTTATGCTGAAGGTAAATTCCTCTGCATCTCTCTCAAATGCTCTTGATTCTCCTTTGTAGGTGCTTTCCACCACCTCTTTGATTTTTCTCCATTTTTTCCGGCTAGTGAATGTTCAACCCTCTCTTAGTTATGAGGATGTGGATCACCTTGCTCTTGTTATTCCATAGCTTGCTTTACCCTAAGATGTAGGTTGAAGGGGAGTGTTTCTTGAGGTAGAGCTTGTTGGACAAAGAGCATTAAATCATCCAACTTTCTGTTGTTTTCATCGAACTTCTTTTTAAGCGCTTCATATTCTCTTAAATGAATCATTGGCATTGTAACTCTCAAGGGCTCAGGTGGAACCTCTAATTGTTCTTGAAGGTTTTCACTTTGAGGAATCATTTCATCTTGAGTCGTAGCCATCTGAGAGCGTGATGTCTGGAACTTCTTTGGTGGCATTAGCGTAGATTGAAGAGATTACACGAAGGTA
Organism: Dioscorea cayenensis subsp. rotundata; assembly: GCF_009730915.1. Lineage (NCBI taxonomy): Eukaryota > Viridiplantae > Streptophyta > Magnoliopsida > Dioscoreales > Dioscoreaceae > Dioscorea > Dioscorea cayenensis. The sequence continues at coordinate 6,862,201 of NC_052485.1, read as the reverse complement.
ACCTTATGTGATGGTCTTTTGATCGATTCCCTACAGAAGGCGCCAACTGTTGTTGCTAGAATACAACAATGGACCTTGAACTTGTAGAACTTCAAACTTGGAGGTCGAACAAAAGGAGTTGGAGTCTCTAACTTCTTCAGATGCCCCCAAGGGCGCTTTTAATGAGGGAAGCTATCCCTCCCCCTCGCTTTAATGAGGGAACCTATTTATAGATGTATGATTAACAGTTACGTAAAACTTCACGTGTTCGAGATTGTGGGTGCAAAGGGAGATAGTGGGTGTGATGTGAGATAGTGGGGTACTACGTGGTTAGAAGTTTGAATTAGGCCACATCAATTATTATTATTATTATTATTATTATTATTATTATTGTATTGTTTCATTTTGTTACTAAAAGTAAATAATGTTTTTCAAAATGAATTAAACACATTAATTAAACTTATTGATTAGTATTAAAAAGTTAGTTTCCATGGAGTAATATTATTAGCACAATTTTTAATTTACCGCAATTTCTCTCCTTAAATTACAAAAATACTCCATCTGTTTTTTTTTATTTGTCACAAACCCATGGTCTTTTTTATCTGTTATTTTTTAACATTAAAAAATATTTATTATTTTTTTTCAAAATTACCCTAACATTCTATTCAATTTTCTTCTTGAAATTTAATATGAGAGAGAAATATAAATATATAAATTATAGGTAATTTTGGAAAGATAATTAGTTTTTTATTAAATTATGTGAAATGACCAACTTTTTTTTATATGTGAAATTCAGTTATTCACGACTAATAAAAAGAAATTGAGGGAGTAATATCAAAAAATATGTGCCTTCCCAATAAAAGGATGGTAATTACTTTCTTCCTTCTTATCAAGAAACCAATGAATCAACTCTTTCTTACAATAGTTGAGATCAACTATTTATTTATTTTATAAAAAATAATAAAATAAAACAAAACATTGAATTGCATGTGTATTCAAATCTATAAAATAAAAGTATACATATATATATTAACTTTAAACTATCCATAAAGGAGGTGTTAATTAGGGTTAAGTAAGTAAATATTTATAAATAACTCTATAATAACAAGGAAAAAGCATTAAAAAAAAAAAATAAGGAACTGAGATAAAATAAATAAATAAATAAATAATCGTTGGTTTTCAGTTTGGGACACTGAGCTGAGGGTGAGAATGATGACGAACCAAGCACGCCCACCACGTGCCAAATCCCAACTAAAAACATGGTTTGCCAGGACCAAGGACTGAAACGTAATTAAAAGTACCAGTAGGGGCTTATTCATAAATAATTAAAAATTTTATATAATAATTTTTTGCCTCCGAGATTATTATTATGTATATTACCTTAATCTCTGTGATTGAAATAATAAGTAATAATAAAAAAATGGGACGCTGTGTCGGCTGGGGAAGACAAGAGTTGTGGGTCCCCGTGGTGATACTATTAATTACTGTGATCATTCTGTCATCCTACGTGGTATTAGTGGATCCCAACATCTTCCACCCATTATGCTGCTATATATATAGACTGTGATAGGCTTATTCTAAATTATTTATTTATTTATTTTGTATAGTCAAATATAAATTACAATACTTGTAGTTGGTTTTATTATAATATTCAGAGGCTTGAGCACCGAATGCAGCACATGTTACAGCCGATATTTTAATAGCAATTATTAAAAAAAAAACATTTTTCTATTGAAGTCACGAACTGCCAACCATTAGATAGCCCAATGGTATGACACTAAAATATAAAAAAAAAGGTCATAAGTTCAAATTTTTCCTCCAGCAGTACTGTTTTCTATACTGTTTATATATAGTTCACCCGAGATTCTTATATTATTTTTGAACTATACATATATTATATATCCGGGGCTCTAGTACTGTTTGATATTGTTTATATTCATAAAAAAATAGCACTTGTCACCTATTATTAAAAAAAATCACGAATTTAAATTTTAGTTTATATAAATGAAAAGCATAGATGTTTAAAATCTAACCCTTCAAATATGTCTATCTTGACACGTTAATTATCCATATTTATTAAAAATTATATATATATATATATATATATATATATATATATATATATATATATATATTTAACTTCCTCACTCACTACCGTCAAAGGTGATCAGAGCCCTAATGCAACTCTGGAGCAAAATTGGTTAATTTCTCAATCATTCCAAAACAAAGAGTTACCAATCATTCCAAAACAAAGAGTTCAATATCAGTCAAAACTGATGCTCTAATTCTAGCAATCATTCACTTACAACACTCTTTTATTTATTTATTTTAAAAATATTAATAATTTATCTTTTTTTAAAATATATGATGAAATATATATATATAAGAACACTTTATCTACAAATATTCATAGATTTTGAATCTACAATTTTTCTAGTTTATAAACAATTAAACACCCGCCCAGAATTTAATTTATGACTATTTTAATCACTGAAAATTTTACGAACGCCAACAATTAATGTATCCATTATGTATATACATAATATAGTAATCACGTTTTAAACTATTCGCACCGGATTAAAGCAGATCATATAATACAAAAGCCCCCCACATGTCTTTGACTTGTGTGTTGCACATGTATATATATATATATATATATATATATATATATATATATATATATATATATAATACTTATATATGCATAATACTTTTTTATTAATTGTTTTATATTTTCTTTAGAAAATTCAAAATAATGAGTTGAGATGTATGATGGAGAAGAATCTACCACCGTTCTCTTTTGTTATAATAAATAAGAGCTTTTTCGGTGAATACCCTATAAATTTTCTAAATTTTTAGAGGCGGTAATTGAAATTGAATCTAAAAAAATCTTGAAGAAAAGGTCCTCATGTATTAAAATGTCCCTAAGATGGATGAGATTGAGACCTCTATAGGATGCCAAAACCCATCAAAGCTCTCCCTCAAGACCCCACCAACTTAACAATTCATAAGAGTAGATCCTCAACCCAAAAGATTGCCAAAGCTTTCACCACAAAGGAAACAAGAACACAAACAAAATGATCAAATAGTCCAAAAAACACAACAGATCTCCAGAGTTCAATTCAAACTTGAAGCTAGAACAAAGTTAGGCACACACACCCCCCATGCCCTACCTACATTGAGTGATGCTTCCCTGTTTAACCAAGTCCTTGAGAGCAAGGATTGATATGACAGGGGCACCAACATCATCATGCATGTATATATATATATATATATATAGTTTAATAATAAGAGAAGTGAAAATGTTAATAATAATATAAAGGCAAAATCAAGTCATGAACATTAAAAAGAATAGAATAGAATAGGGATAGGTGTTGTGTTCTTTGAGAGGTGATGTGTGTGTGTGTGTGTGTGTGTGTGTGTGTGTGTGTGTGTGTGTGTGAGAGAGAGAGAGAGAGAGCTTTTCTTCTGAGCCTGTGGGTCTGATATAGTCTCACATGCTGAGTGTCTTGTCATACACTTGATCATTTCCTTTCATGTTTCCAATTCTCTGCCACACTTTGGATTTGGAAGAGCTTCTTGTCTCTCTATTTGTTTGTTTATTTATTTATTATTTTTGGGGGTTGGGGCATTGATCAGCAAAAAGAACCTCACCAGATCTCACTTGATTCCATTGCCAGTGAGTTAGTTTTGAGGGGTCTTTTTGATAAATATCCTGGAATCTTCCATTATTTTATAACGTTTGGATGATCATTTGTTTTCCCTCTTTTATATGATATTTTTTAACCCAAAAAAAAAAAAATACATCACAATTTTTTTAAAAAAATAACACAAAAACTTTACAAGTATGCAAATAATAAAAAAAGTATATAGATACACGGGATGCGAGAATAAAAATAGAAAAAAAATAAAAAACACACTAAAATACAAACAAACCCTGGAGTAAGATAGAATCTCATTCCAGGGAAAAATATAAGAAAACTTAAAAACTAGTCGATGGTGGGAGCTGGGGCTTGGGTCTTCCAATTGTGCTTGTTACCTGTAGATGGTCATGTGAACAGAATAGTTCTCTTAACTACCACAAAAGATGACTCCAGCTTCTGTCTCTTATCAGCTGGTGAAACTGAAACCAAAAGACAAAAGTGAGGCTTATATTCAAAATAATGGAACACAATTTAAGAGTTTTGTGATTGAAAATGCAATCGTTTTTTGACAAGCAAACATTCAAAGTAAGGGCTCTAACTAAAAGATTCCAAAAATCTTGGACTAAAGGCTACAGATGAAAACTCCACATTTCCCAAAGATCCCTTAGTGAGTGCAAGAGACACGGGATCCTAAAGACTTGATTAAAGTGAGGGCCATATAGATGAAGTGAAGTGACCGTGGATGAAAATGTGATCAATTGATTCAAGGTCCACATGACAAAAGACACATTTTCCAATGTGAGAATTTGATTGTCCCAGGTTAGTCAAATCATTTGTAGCTTTCTAATTTATAGGTAGACTATACATCGCTGCTCTCCATCAATTAGAAAACTATAAATGATTTAACCAAGGAAATCACATTCAGAGTTCTACTCCAAAATTTACAATCCTACATACCTCTTGGTAGTGAAAATAGTAAGAGATCAACTATGGCATGGGCCAATTAAGTATTGGAGGATCTGAAAGACTCTAGCAATTCATTAATTGTTCCCCAATGATGAATTAACAACGAGAATTCATAAGGGCAGAGGTATCTTGGTGCTTGTGAGTGTAATGAGATAGCGGAAACAATCAAATGCAAGCTAACTATCTAAGTCCTCATAGATATTTCATCACACACCTTGTGTGCATTTCTTGTAGCAACACCTTGTCATTGCACCTAAGTGTACAAGCTTCCAAATTACAAAATATAGCTTACCAAACAATCAATATCCTAAGAAGCAACCAATATATCAAAGAATGGAAAACCCTTGCGGAAAAAAACACTGGTGGCAGTAAGGCAATGAATCCACTATAGAGAAGAATCAATACAAGGTGGAAGCCAACAACAGTGGGGAGGCTCCAAATCCCCAATCTCTCTCACAAAAGGATAGATATGAGGCACTCAATTTAAATCCTTCTTTCTCTCCCAATCCCTAGCCCTATCCAGAAAACAAAACTCCAAAACTCTCAATTTTGGATTGAAAGATGGGGCTTAAAAATATATTGGGTAAATTACAAGATTAGTCACTAAACTATCCACCAGTTCCTATTTTGGTCACTAAACAAAAAAAAATTCTATTTTGGTCACTAACCTTTTAAATTGCTTCCAATTTGGTCACTGACGCCAACGCCGTTAACGGCGAGCTGACGTGGCTTAGCCATGTCAGCGAACTTAACCATGTCAGCACTGCTCTTTAAAAATGTGTCTTCTTTCTTCTTCCCCTTCCCCTTTCCCTTTTCTTTCTTCTTCTCCTTGCCCTTTTCTTTCTTCTTCTCCTTTCCCGTTTCTTTCTTCTTCCTTGCCCTCAGTCCTGTAATGGGAATTCCCGTGAGATCAACATGTGGTAGATTTGGGTTGCAGTTTCCAGTAATAGCCGAAAGCTATCAGATATTGATCATTGTCTCTTCCTTTATTGTGCAGAGAAAATGATGATTCATCAATGGGGAATCGATGGGCTTATGATAATCCATCTGAATGAAACCTGCAGTATGTAAACAACACCATCTATTTCTAAAAACAACAGAAACCAATGAATGCTTAATCCTTGTTTATTCTGCTTCACAAATTCAATGAACAACTTGCACCTCCTTGAGAACACACACACAAGTACTTAAAAATTAATTTTTGGCCAAACAAAAACAAGAAAAAAAACACAATACATGGAGAATGTCATTAGCAACACAGAATGTCATTATATTTTAATAATACACAGAATTCCAAGATGATACAGAATAACCAACACATAATTCTGCAGATGATACAGAATAACCAACACGGATCTGCATATAAACTGGTAATTTTGCAGATAATACAAAATAAGAAACATAGTCATCTGGTAATAACATAATGACATTCAGAATTCTGCAGATAATCTAATAATTCTGCAGATGATACAAAATAAGTAACATATTAATCTGGTAACAACATCATGACATAATAATATTCAGAATGGTAATACATAGAATTCCGCAAAAGACATTCATTTAAAAAGAACAATGTGCACAGCCTCCCCAGTAGCAATCCTTCTTTTCATGTGTACCCTTGGTTTTTTCTTTCTTGTTTGCTAGAAGAGCCTTGGTAGACAATTGATGCATTTTTCTTTTCTTTTGGGCAAGGAGAAGAAGAAAGAAACGGGAAAGGAGAAGAAGAAAGAAAAGGGAAAGGGGAAGGGGAAGAAGAAAGAAGACACGTTTTTAAATAGCAGTGCTGACGTGGTTAAGTTCGTTGACATGGTTAAGCCACATCAGCTCGCCATTAATGGTGTTGGCGTCAATGACCAAATTGGAAGCAATTTAAAAGGTTAGTGACCAAAATAGAATTTTTTTTTGTTTAGTGACCAAAATAGTAACTGGTGGATAGTTTAGTGACTAATCTTGTAATTTACCCAAAATTATTTTAAAAACCCCCGAAGTTGCTAAATATTACAAATAACTCCTTTTCCATTCTGCTACACATATAAAAAAAAAATAAAGTGAAAGAGGAGTCAGAACATCACAGTGCTTATCCTGATACCTAATTATTATACCAAAAGATTAAAGGTCACAAGAGCACTATGAATGCCTTGCCAAAAGAAAGATTTTCTTTGATCATTCTTATAGTGTAGATTCTATATTGGTAAATTCCTACAGTAGTTGAATTAAACAATTCGATATCCAAAGCAAGTTGGGTCGGTGAGGTTTTTCCATCATCATTGCCCAACAGAACTATATCAAACAACTCAATCTTAGTAATCCCCCAACCTCCTTGGTTGCAAGGTCTGCACATCTTTCTCCAACTTACCAAGCGGCTTGACGAAACATTTGCTTCTCATGAAATTTTATTAATTCGTTCATCTAGCTATTTTGACATCTTTTTGAATTACGACATGTCTAGGCGGAGGAAGGCGCTAAAATAATTAAATAAATTTTTATTTCCCATGGGTCAATTAAGCTTTTCTTTGATGACTTTAAGGTTAAGAAAAATAATATTCCGAATTTAAAGATTATTAGTAATCTTAATTTTTTTTATTAAATTATCATTTTATTGCATGATAAAAATATTTTTTTAAATGACACTGAAGTTCCTTTGTCAACGTTGAAATGGGTTAAATGGTTTTGAAATTCAGTTTTATGATACTTTGTAAATAATTTAAAAACCTAAAAAATTATTTTTCTATATATATATTATCTCGGCTTATCATTTTAGATATACAACCGAAAACATAATTAAATGGATACAAAAAATATTTTGAATAGAGAAACAATTAATTTTTAAGTAATTTTCTTGGTTGAATACTAACCTTTGGTTTTATTTCAATTTGAGCACCAATTTTCAATTTGTATCAAAATAGATACTAATTTTTAATTTGATTGTACCGATATGACATTTGGGGGCTTTTCAGCGAGGATGCAATGACGTGAACACTGAAATGCTTGTGTAGAAGACACCATGTCCGTGGAAGACACAATGTCAAAAAGTTAAGAGTTCGAATCTCTCACAACTCAAAGGTTAGGAGTTGGTGACTAGTATGTATTTATTGAAAAATACGTAACTATGTATTAGTAAGTTTTCATTATCAATTTTAATTTTAAGTTTAATTTATAAGATACAATGAACAATCACTCCAACTGTATTAAAATTCTCAAGTACGTTTTAGTCTCACATCAATGATTAATTAATTCTAGTGATTAATTGATAATATTGTCCAGTTGTTGCAGTCAACAAGAATAATAAGTTTGGTCTATCGAGCTATAAATATTCTTTCATGGGGCTACTGAAAATAACTAATTTTCGTAGAGCTACTTGTTCATTATGATCATTTATTAATGAAAATTGTACCCTTTCAACAATAATCACCAGCAGAGCATTTGATTCATTAACAATTATGATTAATAAATATATTTTAATAACCTATAAATTCATGATTATTAATGAATATGTTGATGAATGACACTATTAATCTGACATGTTTTGATCTGAAAATGTGCTTTCAAATTACTATTCTGAACATTTGAACGTTTGACATGTGATAGAGACAATTCACTATAATTTTCATATTCCTTGTATTATGACTTAACTCTTAAGGTTAAACTATAATAATTTCTTTATTGTATTCTTAAAAGTTTCAGTTGGATAATTAATTTAAGTAGATTCGATGGCCGAGATATGTAAATTTCTTATTTTGTTTGTTAGAGTTATTTTAGATGATGGGGAACAAAATTGGAACATTATTGGATTAATTGGATGCAAAATTAGATTGTAACCTATCTTGATTGTGAGCCAAATTGGGTTGATTAGAAGATTCCTAAATAAATTGATTTGTTTGAGTTTATCTTTAATTAATTAGAAACCTTTAGGGGTTTATTGAGAAAATGACAACATTCGGTGATTGAATGAAGAGAATGAAGATCATGCTTAGTTATGCTGGTGTTTTTAGTGAGTTATAGTTATTAACAATAGTAATTTATATTGTATTTTCATTATATACATTGTAGTGCGAGCATGGTCGTTAGCTAGTCAGCTACTTTCCAGCTCACAATCATAGTTGGTCTAATCTCAAGGATAGTTACCCCTTTTTATAGCTTTTATATTATACATAATGTACTCCACTCTATCTCTCAAAAATATAAGAGGCCACGCATTTAGTTAGACCGGGTATAGCAAATAACAACTACAAACAATTCTTTTATGGTTTCAGAGCTTGGTGATCAAATGGCCACATAAACCAACTCTAGTTCCTCCAATGTTTCAAGCCTCATCTCACCTGCTCCCCAATCTGCTTGCCTCCTACCCACACCCTTATTTAATCACCTTATCAATGTGAAACTCAATAGGGATAATTATCTCCTGTGGAAGGCATTGTCTTGCCTTATCTACGCAGTCAAGGTCTACTTGGCTACGTCGATGGATCTAAGCCCTCTCCAGCCAAGTTTGCTACACATACAAGCAATGATGGTGCAACACAAGTATTGAATCCTGACTACATCACATGGTACCAACAAGACCAATTTGTTTTTAGCGCTTTGCTCTCATATATTTCAGAGGAAACCCTTTCTCATGACATCATCCTATCAACTTCACAAGAGGTATGGAGCTTTCTAGAGAATATGTTTTCTTCCACCTCAAGAGCTCGTATCATGTAAATACGAGTTCAACTTTCCACCCTATAGAAGAAAGAGTTATCTATCACAAATTATTTTCGCAAGGTGAAAGGCCTTATAGATACTCTTGCTTCTATTGGGCATCCTCTGCAACAAGCGGAAATTGTGTCCTTAATGTTGGATGGCCTAGGATCGAAGTATGACCCACTGGTGACAGGTGTCATGACCACGCCCAATTCTATTTTCCTTGAGTGATTTGTATGCTTATCTTTTGAGTTTCGAGATGCGATTGAAGCACCATGACTTAGTGTTTCAAATCGAGGCCAACAACGGCAACAGAGTAGATGTGAGAAGGGACTCTATCAAATTTCAACTTCATCCTCTCCTTAAGCTTTGATTTCAGTTAGATCATTCGAAGAACTTTGGCGTAAGAGGTTAGGACACCCATCTTCCTCAGTTGTTCAAAACATTCTTCAGACAAATAAATTTGTTGTTTCTTCTCCAAATAATTCTAATATTTCTGTGCGTGATGCCTGTCAGCAAGAAAAATCACACCAGCTTTCTTTTTCTTTGTCTACTCGTATATCTTTGAAACCTCTTGAACTTGTTCATTCCGACGTGTGGGGTCCAACTACTCCATCTATCAATGGTTATAAATATTATTGTAGTTTCATAGATGACTATAGCAAGTTCAATTAGATTTATTTCTAAAAGCACAAATCTAAAGTTGAGCAAGTTTTTATTCAATTTCAAAAACAAGCTAAACGAACTCTTAATTCAAAAATCTCGACTGTTCAGACCGATTAGGGAGGGGAATATCAAAAATTGCATGAATTCTTTAACCAAATTGGGATCATGCATAGGGTTTCTTGTTCTGATGCTCATCAGCAAAATGGGTTGGTTGAACGAAAACACGGCCACATAGTAGAATCAAGACTATCCCTTCTAGCTCACTCTTCCATACATTTTAGGTTTTAGGATGAAGCCTTTCACATGCCTTGTTTTCAGACCAATCGCATGCCTAGGAGTACAAATCATAATCAAGTTCCCTTAACTAGACTCTTTCGCTCAACTCCTAACTACACCAACCCTAAACTCTACAAAACCCTAAAAAACCCCAAACCCCAAACCCCTAAACCCCTAACCCCTAAACCCTAAAACCCTAAACACTAACCCCCAAACCCTAAACCCCTAAACCCCATACCCCATACCCTAAAACCCTAAACCCTCAAACCCATAAAATCCAAACCCCAAACCCTAAACCCATAAACCCCAAACCCCAATCCCCAAACCCCAAACCCTAAACCCATAAACCCTAAACCCTAAACCTAAGGCCTTACAAAAACTGCAAGCTAGATTTCAGGAGTTCTCAATATGTGTTCATTGGCTACAGTGGCATATATGAGGGGTATAAGTGCCTTCATTGGGAAACTGGTAGAGTGCATTGGCTATAGTGGCATATATCCCATGACGTGGTTTTTGATGAGCATCGATTTCCTTTTGAAAAGGCCATTTCTAGTCCTGCTCATCCTGATCAAATTATACCCCCAATACACAATCCTTCTAGTTCTATCAAATAATTCCACTTCAATTTCTGAACTCAACATGGCAATGGATGATAATCAATAGTGCACTGACAAAACAATGTCTTTGAGCAATTCCTCCAGTACATGTCTTGAATTATCAACAACTTCTTAAGATCTTGTTGAGTTATTTGAGCAAATTACACCAAAGATTGCGCTAACTAAAAAAAATTCCTCCTCACTGACACTCCATGAGAACAAGACTGCAAGACAACACACTTTCGCCCAAAGAATTTCCTAATGGGACTCTTCGCTATTGGCCTGGTCGAAGAGCACTCTCTGTTGTCATTGAACAACCAAATCACCTGAAAGATTTGGCAAATCCAAACTAGCGAGCAACAATGGATGATGAATTTTGCACCACTTCAAAGGAATGGAACATGGAGATACAAGGCATGTTTCGTGGCAAAGGGCTTCAAACAATGGTATGGCATTAACTATTTTGATACATATAGTCCTGTTGTCAAACTGACAACAGTGAGACTCATTTTGTCAATTGCTATATCACGTGGTTGGAGTTTGTGTCAAATAGGTTTCCAAAATGCATTTCTTCATGGCACTCTTAATGAAGAAGTTTATATGAAGCATCCACCGTGATATGAAGATAAGAGATTTCCCCATCACATCTGCAAGCTTGACAAAGCGCTTTATAGGCTTAAACAAGATCCAAGAGGTTGGCACTCTAGCTTGAGCAACAAGTTGCAAGAGCTTGGCTTTATTCCTTCAAAGGCTGATACCTCTCTCTTTGTCTTCAACTATTCTGGAGTAACAATTTATATACTCGTCTATGTTGATGACATGATAGTTGTTAGTTCATCTGTCAAAGCTACTAAGTATCTGATCGAAAAACTCACTAGAGCTTTTGTTATCAAAGAGGCCACTACAACTAAGCATGGATTACTGCTTACACAGAAGAGATATACTTCTGATCTTCTAGCACGAGCCAAACTGGAGGGATGCAAAGAAATTTGTACACCAATAGCTACCAGTAATAAACTGTCCAAGACACTTGGCTCAATATTGCCTGAGGATGAAGCATTTCAATGTAGGAGCATTGTGGGAGGTCTCCAGTATCTAACCATCACAAGACCTAGTATTGTATTTTTAGTGAACAAAGTTTGTCAATTCCTCCATTATCCAACTAATGGTCTCCCCGTCCCACGGGGATCCCCCCCGCTCCCCGCGGGGAACCCCATTCCCCATGCCCTGCGGGGATTCCCATTCCCCGTGCCCCACGGGGATTCCCCAAAAATATATATTATATATTTTTAATATATTTATTAAAGATTATTTCAACATTAACATAATATTATATATATAATCAATAAATATTTATTTGTTAATATTTTTAGTTATTATTATGGAACTCACAATTATTTCATACAACTTATTAACTATTTAAATTTATATATTTCATTAAAACATATTTATTTAATAAAATCTTAAATTATTTTAATAAAATCATTATATAATATATTTACAAAATTAAAATTCAAACTTCTAATTTTTCAAATTTCTAATATTCATAAAAACTAATTATTTATCTTTAAAATAACCCCGATATTGTAACTCACATGTTATGTTTTTGGACAGTAGGGGGATCCCGAAGGGGGCGATTTTTTCCCCGTGGGGAATTTTAACCGGGAAATCCTCGGCCCGTGGAGAGCGGGGATGGGGACGGGGATCCCATTCCCCGCCCCGCCACGCCCCACTGACATTCCTAAAAAAAAACACTACAAATGATTTGGTCACAAATCCGAAACATCTTTATGGACTTCTAATATGATATATTTATTTTAATTATTTAAATATGTATATATATATATATATATGATCGGTAATCTAAGGACGTCTATAGTAGCCGTCGGATGATAATCGGACGGCTATGATCATAATAAACAGTGCAAAACACGTTCTACAATGTTGTACAGTAATCATGAACAATAAAAAGGTGTAAAATTTTTATATAAATAAACAACCATTGTATAGTGATCCAACGGCTGTAAAAGGGACGTCCTTAGAGAATAGTAATCTAGGGGTGTCCCTAGATTACCATTTCTCATATATATATATATTTTTTATAGTGTGTTAGTAAATAGGCAAGGGCGGAGCTACATATAGAATTGTGGAGTTAAACCACCCCACAAAAATTTTAAAAATGTTTATTATATATATATATATATATGTAAAAATTGTTAAATTGACCTTTTAAATGAAATAATTGGGTCAATATGCAATATTGAAAGAACTTTTTATAAAAAACATGTGAGTTATTATATAAATATTAAAAGATTAAAAGCACATGTATTTGAAGACCAATATTTTTGGTTTTATGTTTTGTTTTTATATAATAATTTTAGAAAATGTAAAACTAAAACCATCTTAGTGTTAGTTTTTTTTATTAAATTTAAAAATTAAATACTTAAGAAGGTAATGTTTTTTTCCTTTTGACCTTTCAAGTTATACTTAAAGAATTTGATTAAGCTATAAAGACCAGTTTCAAATTTCTATTATTTGAGATAATTTTTTAAATATTACTTTTTAAAGAAATTTCTTATGTTTTATTTTGTTATTTGTATTTTTTATATTTTTTAACCATAATTGTATATGTATATATGATATTTTTTTTTTTTTTTGCATTATAGGTAATAATATTATATCTATATGTTGGCCCCACTTAATAAATTGTCTGGCTCTATCACTGTAAATATGTATACTTATACTTATACCCATACAAATACAATTTTGTGGGCATTTATCCATATCCATATCCAAACCCCAACTCAAACCCAAACCCAAACCAGTCAATCATGTGTTTACTCTACCATCACGGGTACTTTTGGATGATACCCCATTAGTTATGAGTTCGATTACCATCCTTAGTAATTTGTAAGTTTAAAAAAAATTAAGAATTCACACCGTTGAACCGGACTAACACTAACAAATAAAATATATATTTTGGAGTAACTTGACTAATACAATTAATATGACACAATTAATTAAATTGATTAGGAACACAAAATCAAGTGCAAATATACAAATATATATAATTTTATTATTGTGTACAAAATTACAAGTATATATTTTTCCAATTTATTATTAAATTGAAAATTATAATGCATATCTAAAAAATCATGACAATTATACATCATTTTAATATCTATATATTTTAATAAATATCTTAAAATTCTATTGTCATATATCCAGATCATGTATTAAATAGGTTCGGGGGATCATGACATAAATTGGTAGATATAATTCGAGATGAATAATTACACTAAACACAAATTTTATTTAGTTTGTAATAAGTATTTGAATTATATCATAAATGACGATTTTTTTTTGACAAAATATTCTTCAAATATCTAATTTTGTGTATATTCCTCAGTAAAAACTAAAATATAAATATTCCATAGACACTATTAAAATATACGGTATTTGCTTGAATACCTTAAAAAAAATTACTTAGTTATGTGTATATTTTTCAATAAAATAAAATTCCATATATTCCTTTGTAACTTATATATAAATTTTGTTATGTTTTTTCCTTGAAAATAATTTATTTTAAAATTAATATTTATATGAAAAAATAAACAAGTTTAATTTCTTTTAATATAGTAAGTTAAAAAAAATTCCCAGAAAGCACAAGTTTTTTTTTTTTGAATAAGTCAGAAAATAAACATTTTTTTGTAAAAACATGAGAACATATATAACATATGTGCAAGTGTCTCGTCCTAAATAAAATAAGTGAATATTCATTAGTGACAAATGACAATGGGTTAAGTTGTTTTGGGGGTTAAAAAGGATGAGTTATGTTAAGTTAAGAATGTTCAAGTGTGACGTGACTGCAACCTAACCAAACTAGACCCATGGACCACGGTCCCCCTACTTCCCTCACTCGGTCAACATGTCCTTTTTACCATTATGTTCATGATACAACTATCAATCATAATTAACTATAAATCAATTTCTCCCTAATCAATATTGCCCTATAATAGTCACCCTCATTGTTTAAATGTACATTATCCATTACTTCATATATAATTATATATATATATATAATTAGGTTGACAGTCTTATTTGTTTTGGAGTAACAGAGATTCAATTTTGCTTATTTTACAGTAGTTTTATTTATTCGAAATCTTAAAGAAGCAACCATTTTGCAAGAGAAAGATTGTAATTTTTTCAATTTCCAGGTGAGAGGTTGAAGGATCACTTAACTCTTGCAATATTTGTTGAGAATGATTTATATATTATATTTATAAAAAAATTTAAAAATAAATTTATATATATTTTTTTTTTACAAAATATGGATAAGTCATTACAAACACACATAAACATAGAGTTAATATCTCAATTTATTTGTATTCTCATTTTTGTCACCTAAACATTTTACACAGTGAACTTGATGTTAATTGATCAAGAGATCATTGGCCTCTTAAAAAGTGAATGATAATTTTTATGAATTTTTATTTTATGCGATAGCCATTTTGGGTTTTCATCTTCAAATGTTTTATCATATAATTTTGTTACGTTGCGTTTTTACTTTTAATCAGGCTATCAATAATAAATACTAACAACATCTACATCAAATATATAACCAATAATTTAAAAACCGGATCAGATCAGTCAGTTCAATCGGAAAATTGGCCGGTCAACCGGTCCAATTAGGGATATTAACCACTAAAAAACCGGACCGATTAATTTATTAATTTAAATTATTTATTTAATTAATTTATTTTATAATTAAAAACTTAAATAAAATTAATATACTCATTAACTCAGTTCAAATTTTAAATAGGCAAAAAAGTCAAAAAAAATTAAAGCAAGATGCACAAAGATATTAATATATTATAATTTATTATTATTAATTTATTATAATTAACTTATAATTTTACACTAATCAATAATTAAATCATTAAATTTAAAGTGTTAAACTAAATATTTGAACGGTTTGGTTTTTATTTTTTAATCATTATTGTTGTTGTTATATACTTGTATACTTATATTTTATTTTATTTTTTATTTTTTAATATTTGTTGTATATTTGTATTTTGAAAATTTTAATTTTATGTAAAGTTGAAACTTTGTGATTTTATAAAGGTAATTTAACTTTGTAATATGTAATTTTGTACCTTTTTATTAATTTTTTTTATTTTTGAAATTATTATTTATTTATTTTTAATGTTTTTTAATTTTTAAATATTTATTTATTTAAAAAAATTAAATCCGGTTGAACCGAACCAGTTGCCTAACCGGTTCGACAACCGGTCCGATTATTAAAACATTGTATATAACCCAAATAAATAAAATAACATTCCATTTTATATAAAAAAATCCAAAAATTTAAAAACATATAAACTTTTTTGCTTCAAGGGATATACTGAATAAGAATTTTATTTTACTATTTTTAAAATATTTAAAATTTAATATTTCTTGCGAGAGTGCACGTGGCAAGACAAGCACCCTTGGCATCAACCTTGACAGGAAAAAAAAAACCCAACAAATATAAATAGTTGACAACCAACAACAAAATCAATTTAAGAATGAGTCCCTCAAAAATCACACCCTTTTCCTTAACTCCCACTTCTCCATCCTTTCATAACATCCCCCTTATAACCCTCCTTCCTCCATCCCCTACTCCAAAACTCCAAGGGCATTTCAGTACTTATCTACTCCAAACATTTATTATAGTGCTAGAGAAGAACATGATGAAAGAGTTATATGGTGTAGGTACAGTGACCAGAGACAGAGAGAGAGAAAGAGAGAGTGAGTCCCCAGAAGAACAGGTCTTATCATCACCACCTTCACCATCTCCAGCTCCAGGTCCAGGTCCTCTTCCCCTTCTGACATTCCAAACCTATCAATACTCATCTTGCAAACTTCTCCTTTCTATAAAAACCCCCACCCTTTTAACTTTTTTAAGCAAACTCCCACCACCACCAACACAACCTCTGTGTCCCCTCAGCCATGGATGACCAACCTACAGAACTCCCCAAAGATCCAATGGAGTTCCTCTCAAGATCATGGAGTGTCTCTGCTTTAGAAGTCTCTAAATCCCTCACTACTCCTCACCATCATAATCATCATCATCCTTGTCCCATCCCTGAAGACCCTTTCACTGAATCTGATGACCTTCTTTCCAACAACTCCTTCACTTTCGCCACCTCTTCTACTTCCCAACTTGTACTTGAGCGCATCATGTCTCAATCGGTATTATTCTGATTATTATCATTATCATTATTGTTATTATTATGCAAAAATTATATAATTTGGAAGCTTAATTCTTTACTGTTGATGTGGCAGGAGGTGTCACCGTTGGCTTCAGGGAGATTGTCACATAGCAGTGGACCACTGAACGGAGGTGGCGGTGGTGGTGGCGGACAGAACAGTGGGTCGCTCACTGATAGCCCGCCGGTGTCACCGTCGGACATGGACGATGTTAAGGTTTTAGTATTTTTCTATCTCTCTCTCTATTTTTTTTTTTTTGTTTTTCTTCAAAAAGACTAAGTTTGTTTTCTCTCAGTATTAATTACTGTTTGGTTTTGGAAGCTGGAGCGCTGAAGACAAAGCGACCAAGTTCTCAGCCTTTCCTGAAAGCTCCACCCACCTCTCAATCTCTCTTCTCTAGAGTGAGAGAGAGAGAGAGAGAGTGAAAAAGAATAAAATAAAGATTTAAAGAAATAAAGAAAGAGAGAGTCATGTCTTTCTCTTCTCCCTATACAAACTCTTCTTTTTTTTATTTTTTTCCAGAAATACCACTCTTTCTTTCTAAATTACACCTCTATGTTTTTTATTTTTGATGATTTTCCCAAAACACCCTCGTTGATGAGTCCAGGATGAGTCTCTCTTTTGTCTTTAGTGGTCCCAATTGAGTCAAAGTGAGAGGACATTCTAGGAACAAAAGTAAAAATATACTGAGTGTCTTTTGGGAAATGAAGTTTTCCTTTATTTTTTTGTCTGCTTCTTTCTCTGTTTAGTTACACTATTTTGGTTTTTCTTGCGAGATAATGAACTAAAAGAAACTTTGATTCTTAACCAAAAGCGGGGCTCTTGCCTGTCAAGGGTATTTTCGTCTTTTTGAAGCAGTTCTCACCCATGATATTCTTCTGCGCAGTACGGCAAAGGCAGTGTCGCCGGCTCCGGCGCCGGGCCGGCGAAGCCGGTGTACAGAGGAAAAACGGTGGGCCGCTGGCTAAAAGACCGGCGGGAGAAGAAGAAAGAGGAGACACGCGCGCACAACGCGCAGCTACACGCCGCCGTGTCGGTAGCCGGCGTGGCCGCGGCCGTAGCCGCAATTGCAGCCGCCACCGCCGCATCCGGGCCGGGGAAAGACGAGCGTGCGTCAAGGACCAACATGGCGGTAGCATCGGCGGCGACATTAGTGGCGGCTCAGTGCGTTGAGGCGGCTGAGTCATTGGGTGCTGAACGTGATCATCTCGCCGCCGTTGTTGGTTCCGCCGTCAATGTTCGTACGGCCGGCGATGTCGTCACTCTGACAGCAGCCGCTGCTACTGGTATTTATACATGTCTTTATGTATGTTAAAATTTGAGTCATTTGAGTTGTTTTGGTAGTGATGATGAAGTGTTTGGTTTTGAGTGTTAGCGTTGAGAGGGGCGGCGACGTTGAAGGCCAGGGCGTTGAAGGAGGTGTGGAACATAGCGGCGGTGATTCCGGTGGAGAGGGGAGGTGGTGGTGGTGTTGGTGTTAATGGTGCCTATGTTGAGGAGAAGAAGAAGAAGAAGAAGAATTCTAGTGATGCTGGTGTTGATGAGGATGATGAGAGTTTGAGTGGAGAGGTGTTTGCTGATGAGAATTTTCTTGGTCTTTGTAGCCAAGAGTTGCTTGCAAGAGGCACTGAACTTCTCAAAAGGACTCGCAAAGGTTTGATTTTTTTTTTAATTTGTTTTTTTTTTTTTAATTATTTAATTTAATTTTTATTTTTTGATGAATTGTTTGTGGAATTGCAGGGGATTTACACTGGAAGGTTGTGTCTGTTTACATTAATAGAATGGGGCAGGTGATGGTGAAGATGAAGAGTAAGCATGTTGCAGGGACTATTACAAAGAAGAAGAAGAGTGAGTAGTAGGGATTTGTTTTGTTTATGATGATCTTGCATTACGTGTGTGTTTGTTGTATAATTAAGGAATGTAATGTTTGGTGTAGGTGTGGTTGTGGATGTGTGCAAGAACATCCCAGCGTGGGCGGGACGGCATTTGCTGGAAGGTGGGGAGCAGCGGCGGTACTTTGGGTTAAGGACCGGAGAAGGGAGGGTGGTTGAATTTGAGTGTAGGAGCCAAAGGGAGTATGAGATGTGGACACAGGGTGTGTGTCGGTTGCTGAATATCGTCGGTGATAAGAAAAGCCTCGGTTGATGCTCGGCGAAGCTTCGCCTTCGCCGACATTGTGGGAACAATGGCTAGCTGGAGAGGATGAAGAGTTGAGAGGGATTGCTAGCTGGAGAATTAAAGAGGTGAGATGAAACATGTCCCTACTTGAATCAATACTGAATACTGGTAAGAGTTTGACAGGAATGTTGGTGGGGGATGTTTGTGTGAGATCTGTGCTAGTGTGGGGTTCCTATCCCTCTGTCTTTCTTTCTCTCTCTCTCTCACATTGTAAAGTAGAAAAAGATTAAAAAGATGATTGAAGAATCAAAAGCAGTTTCTGTGATGAATTTGTTTTGTGGCTTGTGAATGTATATCTTATCTGTATCCGGATTGATTCATGTCTCTTTCATTGGTCCTTCCTAGGAAAGAATCTTTGACTGAGGTTTGTGTGCAGAAATGAAATTGCAGAACTGATCTGATGATGTTAGAACTTAGAAGATGTTTTTAACCATCTATAAAATCTGATGATATACATTAGATTAACAGGTTAAACTTTTCTAAACATACTTATGAATCCATGCCGCTGAAGATGCTGAGGATGGATGTAAAGAGGTTGATGATGTCTAGATACAAAGCAATGGCAGCAGAGATATACTGGTCGTAGGTATATCGCTTGATCAAGTTATCCGTATCGTAGAGGATAAAGCCGGAAAATATGATTGAACCCAGGAATCCGTATATTGTCTGACCAATCTTTCCCAACGGGAAGAAAATCTGCAAGGTAAGAAGCATATCAAGAAGAGTGTTGGCAGTATAAAATTTGGAGCTAAAATTGTACTGTAGAGGTTAATTACCTGGATTGCCCAGTATATGAGTAGTATTAGTATTGCAGCAGTCAAGAATGGCCCAAGGAAGTTGAAATCATAACCTCTCTTTGCAGCCCAAAAAGTGTATAATGTGATTGCTACTACTACTGCTATTGTTAGCACTGCAGCTTCAAGAACCACTTTCCCTGTTGTGAAAAGAATCAGTTACAAATAACAGAGAAAATGGATTTTTTTTCAGTGTCCATCAAAAAGCATGAAAAATAACCTCAAATGATTTTACAGTAATGAAACATGGAAGTATCACATTCAAAAATGTTTACAAAGGAAAGCTGAGTTCAGGTCTTCAGCATAGACAAACATTGTGAATGCTGGTTCTTTTACTGAACTTTGTCGGGCTTATAAGCTGTGTTCAGTGAAGCTTCTGATCTTACCTCCTGGTTAACCAGAAATAAAAGGTTTCTGACTTCAATCTTATTCACATGATGAATCCAAAACTGCTGACATGCTCATGTGTCAATTCTGAATGATTGGCTATGAGAGATGTTTTCAATGGATAACTAACTAAAACATCAGTAATATAATCAAGATGTTGCTTACATAGAACCTAGCATGTTTACCCCCAGATGTGCTTTTTACCAGCATTTCAATATGGCCTATGATATCTAAATATAAAACCTTGTTCAGAAACATGCATGATAACAAGATATACATAATCCAATTAGGAAATGAAAGATGATTTCAATATGGTCAAGTGAAAATTTGATCCTGCAGTAACACACAATAGGACACAGGAAATTCTTAAACTTTTTATTGCCTATAACATGTGGAAACACAACCATGTGTCTCTGTTGCTTCATAAGCAATAGCAAGATCACCATTGTTTATTTGATGTTGCTTGTTGTTGCATATTGATTGTACCTAAAGTTAAGCAAAAAAAAACCAATCCGTATTGAATGACGTGATAGTAGTAAATTGCTGCGGTTTTAGCAGCATCATCTAGTTATTTAGTAAGACCAGCAAAGCATTTTGTGCATTTCCCTGCTATTAGAACATGAAATCGAGAACAATGTGTAAAATGAACCAAATTTAATATTAATAGTAGTGGTAGCAATTTCAGGATTGTGCTCAAAAGAGGTCATGTGACTCATGCCTTCTCCGGTTAAACATGTGTGCACCCATGAAATCCGGAAATAGCACATACGCTGCATAACAGCAAACATTTTGAGAGCTGCATTTGATATATATATATATATATATATATATATTTATACACTGGTCATTTCAAAATTGGTGACTCATATAATAATAAAATATAAATTCATAATTCTTCAATTTGGGTTAGTTCATGTAACATAAATTTGAATTGTTTAAGTAAAATGTTTTGAACCTGAATCCTTCTCTATACCACCAAAAAAAAAGATGGTATAGACCAATCTTTTATAATACTTCCAGTACCTTGATCCCAAACTTTTACTAATCTCAAAGCAATCTGTTTTATTGACATGCTCTCAATAGCCGTTAATATCTCCTCTCGTTATTTTTGTCCTTTATTATGAGGTGACTTTTATAATCTCAATAAAATATTAATTTTTAACTTATACTATTATATTGTTCTAAATATAAATTAATTTTATAAACATTGAAAATTTTTAAATATAAAAATCAAACAAAAAAAAATTAGCATTTAGAGGTGCATCTGTGAAATTATTAATCTCACATTTTTCCATTATTGGATATTAATAAAGAATAACAACTGTTAATAAGAATTCTTAATTTTAAAAAGATCCAAACGAAATGACAAAAAAAACTTTGAAAAAAAAAATTTGTATTGTTATAGTATTTACCGCTCTTGGTCGCGCATGCCAATCCAATGCTGCAAGCCATGAAAATGGTGAACAATCCAAGCAAAAAAACATTGATCGGATGACGCTCTTGGAAATAAAACATCGGAAACATAGCTGCAAAATAAATTTAAATATAAAAAATAAATAAAATTCAAATAAAATAAATCTAAAAAACAATCCTGAATCCAAATAAAAATTAGATAAAAAAAGGGAAAAAAAAGAAGAGGAAAACCATCAAAAAGGGATCAAGAACTCACTGATTAAAGGCGCGATGATGATGAGGATGAGAACAGCCCAGCTAACAGGGGTGCCGGCGAAGAGGAAGACAGAGATCGGGCGAACGAAAATGAAAGCGGAGGCAACGGCGACAGTGAGAAGGAGCTGGATCAAAATGATGGAGTAGACCTTACGGATAAAAGCCCAGCGAAAAGAGGGGTTTTCGGCCATGTTAGGGTACAATGCGGCAGCGGCGGGGGTATGGCCGGTCTCTATGTCTCCTTCCTTTCCTCCATTGCATTGATTTTGCTTCCCCATTTCGGATTTAGGGTTTCAAAGGGGGCAAAGAGAGGATTGAACGAGATGGAGGAGTTGTGGAGGAGAAGGGGATGGAGGTTGAGGAAAACAGAGAGAAAAAAGAACGCGGGGTTTCTATTTTGGTGATTCTGTTGGCCTGGGCTTTATTTATTGTGGAAATTTGTTCAACTGCCCCCTTATAAAAATAGATAATTTCATTAACGCTTCTGAAAAAAATCACACACACACATATATATATAGGTCCACCCTTTTGCCAATGTTCCTAGAGTTTGGTTCGACGGACTTCTGCTTTTCAGACATTAAATTTGAATCAAACGTTTACAAATTATCCATCCGTATAAACTGTAAAAATAATAGTAAATATACATATTACTATCTTACATTGTAATAAACAGTAAAAATAAAATAAACAATATTATGAATAATGATACATAAAAAATAAGATACATAATATTTTAATTTAGATTATACGATCGTCACTGAAATAATAACTGAGATTTACACCCTCGCACTAACCCGTTTAGATGTAAGATAAAGGTTTGGACATTGTTCCCTATGTTACTTGGATACCTGTGAATTAGTTTTATGTCTATCTCTCTAATTTTTTTTCTCTAATTTGGAGAGATTTGTGAAAGTCAGCACTTGATGAATCCCATATATATATATATATATATATTTATTTATTTATTTATTTGATGAATCCTATATATATGTATATATTTATACAAACTCAAAATTCTCGAAAATACTAGCGTGATATATACGTTGAGGTAAGTAGTATTGTATATATTTGTTGTTTTTACAAAAGCAACCTCATATATGAGGATATTTATAATCTATATATATATATATGCATATTTACCAAATTGGGTTGACTGGAGACATGGACAGACATTCCCGCCAAAATTGTGGATAGCCGTTAATAAATGTTATTTTTGGGTATATTAATTTTTTTAAAAAAAATTTGGGGAGTGTTTAAATTGAAGGATTAAAGGTAAATTAGACTAAAATATCAAGAAGACTTAATCCGCTCCTTTATTCCTTTTAGATAGAACGGAGGCGTTAGAAGGATTATAGAGTGGATTTGGATGAACTTAATTTGGTTTTTATTTTTTTATTTTTTCAAATTTAATATCTTTCATTCCACGTAACATTGAGTAAAAAAAATTTATAATTATGATTTATGATTACGATTATCATTATCATTATATTAATTTTAATATATTTAATTATATTATTAATATATTTATTATTGAATATTTTTTATTTACATATTATTGACTATATATATATATATATATATATATATATATATATATATATATATATATATATATATATATATAATGGGAAAATTTTTAAGGTACAAATCACCTCTTAATGCTCTTATCCAAACACCTCCTTGGAAAGTTTTTAACAAAATTTTTAGGATTAAAGAGAATCAAAAGCTCAAGCCACCCCTTGATCCTCTATCCAAACACCTCTTTATGGTTCGTTTGACATTTGAGATTTTAAGTGACAACCCAAAACAACTTATATTATTACTATTTATTTGATTTACAAATAAAGTGAAAATACAATGCAAATGATTGATTAAGTATAGTATAATTAGTTAATTTTTTTAAACCACTTAAAGCACGGTATAAAAGTCCACCCATATTACCTCTGTTTAAAATTAAAAATTATACGAAAGAGATTTAGTTTCACAATATTAAAACGAACTTTCTTTCTATTTTTAACATAATGATCACGAAAGCAGACCATGCCAATATTACACGGATATCCATCGGCTACAACATATACACACCAAAAAACTTATAAAGTATCCTTTAGTCCCTTAATTGATGCAATTAGATTTTTATTTTTTTAGATGAAGTTGAGATTTATTATTTAAGTTCTTTATTCTAGAGTAATCACATTATTTATTTATTTATCTATTTGTTTATTTTTTTTATCAGGATTTGTTTAATTTTTTTATAAAGATTTCAACAGAAGTCTGTTGATTGTGAATTAAAAGTCTTTTAAAATTGTATTTTGTTTGCATCGGTTTTCAAAAAATCACAAGATTTTCATAAAATATTGTGATGAACAGTCTTATATTGTAAAACAAAATATAGAATAGTAAAAAAAACTTACAGTAAATTTACCAATTCTTGTTTTATACTTTTATAAATTAAACACTTACAAAAATAATAATTATCCAATAAACATTAAACATTAAATAAACATTAAAAATTAAATATTACATAGACATTAAACATTAAACATTAAATATTAAATAGCACAAGCACTTAGTTATACCATACTTCAACCATTTATACCATGTTACTTGCAGTAGTACAAATTAAGAGATTGATACCATGATTTGTTTAGCATACACACTCCAAGGATATATAAGAATATAAGATTATACATTGATATACATTAAAATAGAAAACTAAAATTTGTGACCATGCAAGGTACATTGACGTGAAATTATATTGAATTCATCTAATGTAGACAACCAACTGCAAAGAATACCATATGCTTGAGAAAGATGCAAATGAAAAATGTTCACATTTCTTACCACTTCCATCTACCTTAATTTCTTCAATTTTTACAGTTCAATCAAGAGGAACAGATACATTTGATTTAACTATATGCATTAAAGTCCGAGATACTTATCACGATCTGAATATGGACTTTGTTTGCTTAATCATTAGCTGCTCTTAATAGGGTGAGCAGGGAGAGGAAGAGATTGATAACATCTAGATATAATGCAACTGCAGCCCAGATGTACTCATCATACGTGTAACGTTTGATCAAATTGTCAGTATCATAGACGATGTAACCACAGAAGATAATGGCGGCCAAACCTCCATAGATCATGACCGATATCTTGCCAAGTGGGAAGAAAATCTGCAAGATAAAAATTGAAATAATGAAAACAAAATTTACAAATGGACACATTAGTATAAAAGTGAAGAAAACAATGCGCAGCATACAAAGTAGAAATAGCTATTTACCTGAATAAGAGCAAAAACCATTAATACCAAGACGGAAGCAAAAAGGAAAGGACCCAAAAAGTTGAAGTCCTGCCCTCTCTTTACCGCCCAGAAAGTGTAAAGGGTGAGACCAATGACCACTACTGCTGTAAGAATAGCTGCTTCCAGGATCACCTTCCCTGTTTCCAATTAAAGATTATAAATTATATTGTTAATGTTGCACTGTGCCACTGTCCATGGATGACAGAAAAATAGATATCTTCATGCAGATTTATGCTGGGTGGCACTAAATCTACTGCAACATACATGGATGATAGAAAATGTAGATATGTTCATGAAATTGAAGCTTCATCAAGTTTTCTTATTAAAAACTATTGTTTTTCAAAAGAAAAAGCAGAAACTAAAACAATTAGTCTCCAGGTATGTTGCTAGTCCTAGCCACCAGAATAGTAGTTAGAACCTGCAGTGAAATGTAGTATTGCTGTGGCAAATTCAATTTTACACTGATTATCACAACTGATGAACGTTAATTTCACAACACAAGAAATCAGAAGAACCTCTTCAAGATGAATAGAATAAAATTCCTATTTACAATTTACAGATACCATTAAAAAAATTCAAAAAAAGGATAAACAAAAGAGAAGAATTTTGTACTAGTTGACAATTAGCATAATATTGCCAGGTTCCATGTATATAATGTCATAAATGGAATCATTTTTGTCAGTGTAGGCAAGGAAAAATTGAACATTATCAAGTGAAGTAAGAAACAGAGTTAACAATTGATTAAGGTTAAACTTTAAAATCAAGAATCAGGAGCAAATGATGGCTATCAATAAACAACCTTCACCAATCAGCAAGGCAGACTGGGATTAGTAATAATTCTCGTTAATATAAAAAGAACCAAAAAAGCATCCAGCATCTCAATTGAAAAGCAATTGGCTTAACAAATTTTATTTTCTGGTCACATTGTATACTGCCAACACATGTCCAAGTGACAATTAGAGTTCCAGTACAACACTGATTTAATAAATTTCTGACATAATACCACTATCTAACACAATACCTGAAGAAAAGAAAAGGACTTAATGATTTGCTACTCATCAGAGCCAGCAAATGGTGCCCAATTTGTGACAATCTATCTTACAATCGCAGCTTCAATCTGAAGGACTACAAGACCTCTAAACAATCAAAGAACTTCACAAAATTATAATGATCTGCCTGACAAAATCCACCCCGATTTCAAAGAGTTCTACTAAGCATTTCAATTCGCCTTCAAGTGCCAATACATTACTGATGAAGCAATTATAGCTACTAAGAGCATACTAAAATTTTCCTAACAACATGATTCTAGGCAAATACTATATGCCAAGCTGCTAAGTAACTTGTAAACAATATTATAATTACTTTTAGTCAACCTACCAAGCCCCAGGTTAGACTGCATCAACTGTTGATGCCTAATCACATTGAATAAAAAAAAAACCTTCTTTCCTGAATTCGTATTGCTTTTGTTAACCTTCTCCCTATGTTAATTAATTTCTAGTCAAGGCTGCATTCGTGTTTGGGACTTAAAAAAGTATTATTGGGGAGGTTCCCTTCTACACTAAGTTGAGAATAAATACAGTCAATCATCAAGACAGGCACAAAGATAAGAATCTTGACAAACTGTGAATGATGCATATACAACATTTCTTTATCGCTTTGTCCTTTCTTAAATTTATTTCCTTTTCCATCCACGCCAGCATCTGCAGACCAGCTTCCATTATTGACTTCAATTTCCAAATTGTCATGTTCACAGAACTTAACCAATAACAATTGGTTTCCCTAAATTCACAAATATTGAAAATATGGTCCTAAATATACTCATGAAAAGATCTCTCCCAATTTAATTGCAACATTTTGCAAAAATTAGTAAACAAAAACAAAGAATTTAATAGAACTTCAGAACTTACCACTAGTAAAAGCGCATGTCATCCCAACAGCAAAACTTATCGACACCGTGAACAATCCAAGAAGCAAGAAATTCACCGGATGCTTCTGATGATAGTAGTAAAGAGGACACAGCACTGGAAGAAGAAGAAGAAGAAGAGAGAAAAAAACACAAAAAAAATTTCTTAGTAAACATCAAAATCCCTAAAAAAGAAGCCAAGAATTGAAAGCAAATCGAAAAAACACACAGATAAATGGGAATATAATGAGGAAAATATAGAGCCCCAAGCCAGCGGTGGAAGAGACGAAGAAGTGGGAGATAGGGCGAACGGTGACGACGACGGCGGCCACGGCGACGGTGAGGAGCAATTGGGTTGCGAGGATGAAGTAAATCTTTCGGATGAAGGCCCATCGTAGATCCGGGCTCTCCAGCATCATCGGATACAGCGGCCGGGGGCCGGACTCCAGGTCCCCGTCCTTCCCGAATGATGGCCGCCACATCTTTGAGCCTGGTGATCAGCGCCGAAGGTATCTAGGGTTCGAGATCTCAGGGAGAAGCGAGAGGAAGACGACGGAGAAACTAGGGTTAGGGTTTGAGAACGATGGCGTTTGACGGGGGAAGGGTAGAAGAAACGACCATGTACACGTGTCAAAATAATGAATAGCCACGTGTTCCTTTAATCCCAAAGGGCGGATATCTTATCGGGTGTGAGTCAGCGAACATTTTGATGATGACACGTGTCAATGGAATACTCCGGTGGGCCCAATCGTTATGTCCAATAATGTGATGACACGTGTATTGGGAACGCGCTTTTTCATGGAAGTTGAGATGAATTTGGTGTTATGGGATACACAGTGGATCGGGACCAGCTTGGGACCGGGTATATACTTTGCCTCGAAGGAAAGCTAATAAATAATAATAGGAAGAATGTACGGGCGTATGTGAAAATTAAAAACGAATTCTTTATTAGTGATTTGAGATCCGAATCGAACAAGCACTTGGAATTATTATGAAGTAAAGCATTGGAGCCTTCAAAATGAATTATTAAAAGATATGGGACCCAAATTAACAAAAAAATAAAAAATAAAATCTTAGACGCTGAGTTATTCTTTAATCAAGGATACATTTTTCAGACGTGGATCGCCTTACACACACTACTCACAGCCCAACCAAAAAAAAAATCTTTATTCTGGGCTGGCCTCGTTCCCCTACTCCCAATCTTCCACACTTGTTCCTCCATGGCAAATTGACCATCAAAGATGGTGCCTCCACCTGGTTTGATCCTTGGGTAAATAGCCATGACCTTAAAAGATCGTTTGGTTCGTGGTAATGTAGAAAGATTATCATGTGTTACGTGATAATCTGAAAATATTATCACGTTTGACATTGCATTGGTGGTAATCTAGATGGCAATATCATATTACCAACTTATAAATATTATCAAAAAAATGATAATCCTATTACCACCATGGTAATTTTATAACTTTTTATATTTTAACAAATTGATTATTATAACAACCAAACACGGTAATAAGAGTTTACAACCATAGTTATATTAAATTACAGCAATATTCCCAACCATATAACATTCTCACTCATATTAGTAATCGCGTGGTAATATGTCATTACCACGAACCAAACGACTCCTAAAGATATTGAGCAACTCTTTTCAATGACTGCATGTGGAGACCACTTTTATTTAATTCTAGCCATTTATTTAAATTTATATATCCTTAGTTCTTATCCTTAACGGTTATCAAATTTCAGTCTCAACCTATCTCCACAGCCCACGGTCTCTTATCTTTAAAAAAAAACACCCAATCTTCCTTTTTTTTCCTCCATGGTAGTGCTGACGACAAGAACGAGTGTATCTTCTTATTGAGGGTTGTTCTATTTCTACATTTAATGTAGGACCTTAGAGTTTTGTGCAGAATCTTAATTATTATTATTGATGCTGGTTGGCTCCGTGAGATTTTTTTTTTCTTTTTAAAACCCTAAGGTCCGTTTGATACGCACGATTTCAAGAACAGGACAAGACAACTTCTATTGTTGTGTTTGATTTACAAATATGGTCGAAGTACAGTGCAAACTACCCAATCGGTACAAGCGAAGTACAGGACAACTAATGACAAAATTGTCCCTATTTAAAATTAAAATTTACACTACTCATTACAAAAGTGATAACATGATTTATTTAATTTAATTTATTTATTTATTTATCTATTTAAAAATTTATATATATTAATGAAAGTTTGTTTGTTTTGGATTAAATATTTTTAAAATTATATTAATTTTTAAATTTGTTGTTATGTTGTTAGGCATTGTAAAATTTGATAAGATTTTTATAAAATATTATTGTATATTTTTTATTATAAAACAAATATAGAATAGTAAAAATGTATTACTGTAATTTATTATTTTGTGTTCGTACTTATGCAAATCAAACATTAATTAGCACAAAAAAAATTTTGTACTGTTTGTACTCAACTGCTTGTGATGTTCTCCTTAATGAATCAAATGGACCCTAAAATTTATTTCTATTTGCGACATCTTTAAACCTTAGATTTAACCCTTGAGTTTTTAGGGTTTGTTTCCAATTTGTAATTTAAAAAAAAATTGTTTCACTTTTGATGTGTGCATCTAAGTATACTCTTAGGATTTTTAACAATGATTTTTTTTATACATTTAACTACATGTCAAGGATGATGTTTTTTTACATGATATATTTGATATAATGCGATGTATGGTTGATTGAGATGCAATCTTTCGCCATAAAAAAAGAATTGTTAGCTGATTTAATTTGATATATTTCAATTTTTTTATTTTTGATGATAGCAGAAACCAATGGTGGAACTAGAAATGAAATTTAGGGGTGCTGAATTCAAATTTAAAAAATTTAATAAAATTTTGGTTTAGGTATAAAGAACCTATCATATCTACATAATTAGCAAATAACTCAGCCAATAGTTAAACATTAAATCAATAAATATTACAATTAAAAAATAACTTAGCACAAATTCATAATCTAAATTCATTTATGTAACAATTATTTAATGAATAATCTACTAATAATCAATTTTTATAACAATTAATCATAACAAATATCTAACAATTTTCACAACAATTTTCATAACAAATAATCAAATAAATATTTAACAAATATCCAACAATTATTTCACAAATATCAAATATTTTTAGACAAAAGATAATAACACAAATAAAAAAAAAAAAACATAATAAGTCTCTCAGAGATAAAATATGCGATTATTTTTAAGAGATTTTGATATAGCAATTGAAATTTGTTTATTTGGATTTTATTTTTATTTATAATTAATTTTTTTACATTAATATTCTAAAAAATTGATAATTATATATGCATTGATAAATTCAAAAATATTTATCTAAATATAAAATTTTAAAACAAAAATATTTGAAGATCCATGTTTGGTTAGCCATATAATTTATTATTGTCACCCAATATCAATTTTATTTAATATAACAATTTTATTGCTTTTATTTAATTTATTTTAAATAAATATCACTTTCCATGTGAATTATAATTATTAATATTTTAATTATATATATATATATATATATATATGTACATGGGAAAGCGAGTGCTTGAGCACACCCTTGCCCTCCCTCTCTAGATCGGCCTATAACAGAAAACCCTCTCCAATTTTAGGAGTTTTAGAGGCAAAATTTGAAGGAGAGTAAAATATGAAAGTTGTAGATTTTGATGTTACTTAAGTACTTGCAAAATTTTAAATTTTATACATCTGTAATTTATGAGATACATCCCTATTAGTATAATTGTCTTGGATGATATTTTTATGCAGAATTTGGACGATTTATGGTCATTTCTGATGATCATGGAGATTTCATTGGGTAATATGAAAAATAGGAAAGTTGTTCATTTTTGAGTTATCTGATAGTCAGTAAAATTCCATTACTTTCAAAGTTGTAGGTTGAGAGATATGCATGTTTGAAAGGTATATGTCTGAATTATAAGTTTGTAAGAATAGCTCGAGAATCAAATGAATATAATTTGAGTAGTATTCCAAATAATGTGAATTTCGGATATCTCATAGTCTTAGGTGTCTACTTTTTTTAGAATGTTAAAATTTGTGATTTCAAATAGTATATGTAAAGTTATGAGGGGTTTAGTGCTTAATGGTCGTGATTTAATTGTTCATATGCTCTTTAGAGTGGATAATTGCTATTGTAGCCTCGCAAGAATCAATATTTGAGAGTCTAGATTAATAACTTGAACTTTTTTCCATCTGTACCCTTCTAAAAATCTCATTTTATAATACTATTGCTTATTAGCCTCTTAAGCTTTAAAGCATCATCAGATATTGTTTTGAAATTAATAAAATCTCTTCCCAACTATAGTGCATGCCTATAGCCTTGATTTCGTGTAAGTTTTGGGAGTATTTTTAGGCGTTAATCAGGTCAGTATACACATATAAATTACATTAAATATACATAACATGAAAATTTTGGATTTCCGGACTTTTGAAAGTTCGGAAAGAAAAGAAATTATGCAATTATTACAATTATAATTGATACCCTTGGATATTTGATATATAATTATTTAAACATTATTTATTTATTTATTTCATGTAAAAAAATTTACGCATAATGATGTAGCTTTTAATGGATTATTTTCTTTTTGATTTATTTAATTATGTATTATTTGAATACATTGTTAAATATTCTGTTTTGAAATAATTGAATATATTTTATTGAAAATGGGATCACTTGTCAAACATTTTGAACTAGAAAATATTTTGACACAGTACTCATAATCCTCATATTAACTTTGCAATAGCCTTGTCATTGAGGATAAACATTGACCATGTCAACGTGTATTGTGATCTAGAAATTATATAGATTCTCAC
Organism: Dioscorea cayenensis subsp. rotundata; assembly: GCF_009730915.1. Taxonomy (NCBI): domain Eukaryota; kingdom Viridiplantae; phylum Streptophyta; class Magnoliopsida; order Dioscoreales; family Dioscoreaceae; genus Dioscorea; species Dioscorea cayenensis. The sequence continues at coordinate 6,830,022 of NC_052485.1, read as the reverse complement.
CACTTTCCGTCAGTGAAGAATAACGGTTTCTGATAATTTTGGCTAGGGTCACCGACAATAAAATTATGATCTCTGATAATTTTAGCTCCGGTCACCAAGGATAAAAATATGACCTCTGATAATTTTGGCTCGGGTCATCAAGAGTAAATATATGAACTATGTCATTTTGTTTTGACAATAGTTGTTTGGGAACCTATATCCTCAGTATTTGACTCTGTATTTGTTTTGAAATAATTCTGATTTCTGATGTTTGATTTTGTTGTATTTTGATTTTTTTTCAATGATCCTTATATTTTTAGTGTGTGCTTACTGAGATGTCAAACTCATAATTGTTGTTGATATTTCTTTTCAGATCAAGAGTTGAGTTGAGTGATGAATAGTTTAGCAGGGATCGTTGAGCAATGGCTGAATAATTAGCATGTAATAAGTCCCGTTTATTATGGGCCTAGGTTTTACTTGAATAAGTTTGTATTGTTTTTACAAAACACTTAGTCTGATTCTATCGATGTTAAACTCTGTTCTTAGGTTCCTAAATTTTGCTTCCATGTTAAATATTGCGATTCTTGAGAACATGTTTGATGCCTTGCATGCTTATATGGTTTCAGCCTTGTAGGTGTGTGGCCATTTATCGGCGCTCCGGATCCAGTAAGCCGGGTTCGAGGTGTGACACTACACATCGCCTGGATCTCCATCAAATGCTTTTCTGAAAGCTTTCCCCCTCCTCTATATATTGGTCTTCTTTCGAAATGCTTCTCTTACCGGTCTCTCATGTCATCCTTACCGACTTTATCTAGCAACCAAATGATGTGAGATTTTAGTACCTTGAAAGTAGCATAACCTTCTCAGTGTGTTTATGTTACCACTTCCTCTTGGATAGTGGCCTTCTTTGTCCCCCGAGCCCTATTTTCTGGAAGTCCGAGTGTCAACGTAAGATAACCCACTTATGCTGGCTATCCTGGAATAACAAAATTCTCATAGTTGGTAACCTTGCAAAATGAGGTTGTAACCAATGTGCTACTAATACCTGTGTCCTCTGCCACCATACAATAGAGACCAAGGATAACATATTCCTCCACTGCAGCTTCTCAGAACATATTTGGTCATTCTTTCGACAAAATTGTGAACTGCATAAGTTCCCACAATCCATTACCAATATTTGGATTGTCTAGCTCTTTACCCTATAAGCTCGTCAGAGGACGTTATGGGATCTCTTATTAAAAGCAATGCTCTGAAATATTTGATTTGAGAGGAACATAAGAATCTTTCGACAGTGTGCTTGACCCTTTTCCTATTATTTTTAAGCCTACTCACATGCTTCTCTTTTGGATTTTTGCAGCTCACAGCCCTCAAGCTCTAGTATATCCCAAGTGACTTAGTCCACACACCAAGACGATCCTTAGACTTCCTCGCCAGTATAGTAGCAGATCCCATCCTTCCTGATCAATAAGCAACTTTTCTAACAGAGGAGTCGACCTTTGCTACCACATTAAAGACAATGTTGACTCTCATGAAGCATCGTGTTCTCTCATTGTTTTCTACTTTCTTTGTGCCTTCTTGTATTAGAGTTCTTCACCCTTGGTTATAAATTCTTTGTGTTTTTTTTTTTCATAATTTTGTTATCTGTTCATTATATTGTTTTTGTCCGTTTGTTTTCTTTTAGTTTTCAATAAACTACTGATTTATCATCTAATTAGAAGGATGCATGGATTATTCACATATGAAGGGCATATAATTGTTTTTACAAAAAAAATCATTTTTATTTTTTTAAAAGTTGTTTTAAAAATCATCCAAAAAGAATAAAATAATTACTTAAAAAGATAAACATCTAAGATGCAAAATTAAATGTAAAAATATTAACAATTTATATTATTAAAAAGAAGTTTAAAATTTGGCTTACTAATTATACCACAATGGATGGTTACAAGTGGGAATGACATTTATAAAATGAATTATTGAAATATATATTATTAATTCTGATTTTTTTTAAAAAAAAAATATTATACAGGTAGCTTTTATTTATCGAAATGAATAGATTGCACATTAATTGCGGATTGCGCAGGTGTGACAAAAAAATAGTAAACATATTACCATTTTTTTTTATTGAAAAGATAACATATTCATCGTTTTTAATTTAAAAATCTTAAAAATAATAAACATGTTACCGTTCTGCATTCACAAACTTTCAAATGGGTCAATATATTTACTTATAATATATGTATATTCTTTGGCATTCTAACATCATGTAAATTGATACATCATATTTTATACATAATACCAATCTAACTAAATTGATATAAATGATATATCAGTATATAAATTATAAATAAATGTCCGATCAATTTTATTGCGTAACACTACCATTTAGAAAATGTGTTGGGTTGATATAAATTCTTAAGTGAAAAAGAATGAAAAAAATAAAAGAATGGGAAGAAGAAGAATGAGGAAGAAAAACTTGGCAATGATCAGATAAAAATGACAAGTATTTTACAACTACCTACAAAAGAAACTTGTGTTGGTCAACACTTAGCAATAATCTGACATGTGACCCGTTTGAACATAGGAGGTTGGGTTGTATTGAAAAGCGTAAATATATTACTGTCTCAAATCATTTAGGGCAAAATGGTAGTATGCACAATGTTTTATCTTTATACATTTGTGAATAAAAGCTAAATATACATTTATATATATATATATATATATATATTATAACCTTAATGCTACCACGCAGAGAAGAGAAGAGCTCAGGAGCCGGACGGGTGAGCGGCGCATGAGTGTTGTGTAAAAGTAGATCTAGTTTATCGCATCCCAACTCTAGCCAAGTATGTGGCAACTGCTGGGACAACTAGGGGAGGGTTATACTTTTTTTTTTTTTGACAAAGTCGATAAGCGACAAAGCAAAGGATAAGCGAGTACGGAGGTGCACCAGTTACGGTGGCTTGAATGACCTCCTGAGGATAATCCCCCCGCCATACAACCCTGGAGGGGAGAACGAGAGGTAATCCTCACATAGAACTCCCACAGGGGACCCTAAATATGAATTATAAGCTGAGAGGTTCGAACTCGAGACCTCTCACTTACAACCATGGGTAGTTACCATTGGGCTAGTCCAAGGTTCCTGGTTATACTTCTCCCTACACCCGAGCCGCACAACAAGACTCAATATTCCTGATTTCACAATTTCACCAAGATGATCATAAACTCCACTAAATATAAATCAAGGTTCCCATACACTAGGGATATAAAATACAAAGAGCATCATAAAAATACAAAATTATGGTTTTCTATACACTGAAAATACATGGAGTACGAATACAATGATAAAACATAAGAATAAGGTCTAGTGGATTAATGTTTTCAACATGCTAAAATATAAACTGACCCGGACATAGGAGGAGAAAATCACTCTCGAATTGCCCAACACAACCAACTTCTACGTTGCAACTTGAGAGAGAGGTGAATAACAGGTGTTACCCAGTTAGTAGTAATAACATAGACTTAACATAATATTAAAGCATTCCATAATAATAACAAATTCCTTAAATGTAGTTAAGGACATAAAATAATAATCTCAGTGATTTATAAATACTATTGCTTTCAAAAATAGTCATTTTTAATAATAATTATTATAATACCCAAAAGCTCAAGAAATTAATAGTTTAACAATGAGTTATTAGTGAAACACACAAATAAAGTTTTTGACACACTAAAAGAAATCAACCAAATCATAGGTTGGCTCAAATTATTCCCAACATAATGGTAGCCGCGGTAAGATACATGGCCACCAAAGTGTTTTAAATTTTCAAAATTCAGAACATTACTTTTCTTAGTGTTGGCCACTGAGATCCCCATGTGGTTACCTCTAGTCTCTCACTTGAATGAAGGTATCACCCTCCTAAACCCTGTCAATGGTTACACACACCTCTTGACTAGGAGTAAAAGCATAGGGCCAACCATGCCATGCCGCCTTCTATTAGGTCGAACCATAGTCCCCCCACTATAGTATCAGACTGAATTCTGAGGTCAAGCCGTGGCCCATGGTCTCCATCAAAGTCAAACACATACATAAGCATCTCAATTTCAACTTACATCTCAAGAAACCATCATTTAACATTTTTTGACTCAAAAAACATACTCTCAAGATCAATACTATAAATCACCATATAATGGCTAAACAATGGAACATTAAACCACATTTACTTTTGAGTATAAACACATATTCATATTAACATGTCTCTTTCATTATAAACAAGAATAGATATTCAAGATTTTAATAAGATCTATCCATAGTTTTCAAGTGCTCAAAATATGTTCAAACATTCTAATAAATCCATCTTTGGTAATAATACAATTTGGTATGAGAAATAAAGTGTAAAACATGTAAAGAAATACTATACTATTACTAGAGCCATGCAAATACGTACAATTCAACAACTCACAGCAATGGGTAAAATTGTCTTGAAGATTCATAGGATCCATGAAGTGATGAATACGAGAATGAAAAGCTAAATGCATGAATGTGTGAAGTTTATATGCTCTACATTCTAACATTATGGTTATAAGGCAAAACGATACCATTTTAGACCCTAAAAGGCCTTAAACTCAAGTAAAACTAATCCCAATGAAGTTCAAACATGAAGAGTTTCATTTTGGACCAAAGAAGTAAAAGAAATTAGGGTAAAATTTTGGTGTTGCAGTAACCACCGAAGTGCTACAGTGAATCCGTCCAAAACAAAGGACATTCTTTTTTATGTACAAAAAATCAAGGCAAAACATTAACAAGAACAGGCGCTCCATTTTTAGCCCAAACTATTCACAATTTAAGGAGATTCGTGAAATTCTAACCCTAGGGTTTCAAAGGAGGAAAAACGACAAATTAAACTAGCATTCAAAGGAAAAGCTAAAGTTAGACCTTCTACCATATTCGGGAACAAATGAGAAGGAGTTGTTGGGTATCGATTTATCGAGCTCGGCAGTCGAAGAATTGAAGATGAAGAAGAAATAAAGAAAGTCACTGCTGAGAAAGAAAGAAAGAAAGGAAGGAAGGAAAGAGAAATAGCAGGTGAAATGGTTTTTTTTTTTAAAAAAATGATATGACAAAAATTACCATTTTGCCCCTCCACTTAAAAAAGAATATAGAATGGTCCAAATGATCAAATTGCTCCTGTTTTAGTTGAATTTTGCATGAAAAGCACTATACCAACATGCAAAAATGTCATTAATGCTAAATAATTGTTTTACCCTTAATGTGTGCACAAATGGCTAATTAACAAGGCCCGAAGTCCAAATTAAGATCAAGTACAACATAGTTTCTCTCAAAACAGTTTTGCACAATGAATAAGGCAAGAAATCAATATATGAATGGCAATGGGGTGAGGCAGGGGTTAGACGAGGCATATTTGGCATGACTTTCCTGCATGAATAGTACTTTTTTTGTTACCATAACAGCCCCACCCCACCCATACCACTTATCCTCAATACCATGTCATGGATTTTCCAATCCTCTCCTATATACATATACACACTACACTAATTACTACTATAACAATATATAATAACATCTACAACAATATATTAATGACTTAAATTAAATCTAAAGTACTAAACGAGGCAGGGCAAGGCGGATTCAGTTATTCACCATACCCGCCTCACCTTGCTTCCTCCAAACAAAATTCTTGCCCCGCCCCCGCTTTCCAAGGAAAAAAATGACCCAATCAAGGTAGATCGAGATGAAAACCACAAGGTAAGGTGGGTTTTGCCATCCCTAAATCTACATAAAGAGGTGAAAACTTTTCTCATTACCCAATTTGGGACTAAATCTTTCCTATACAACTCACAAGAACTAGGTTTGGTGTTCAAAAGATGGCTTAGGCTGGCCCATATCTAACATGACCCCAATGAAATAACACCCAATAATGGTACCTCTTACCCTTCTCACTCTAATGGAGGCTTAGATAAATAATTTATCCCTAGCAAGAGATGGAACCATAAAATATTTTTAGAGGGGTCAAAAAAATTTTGGTGGCTAAGTAAAAAAGTGAAGGAGATAAACAATAGATTTTTACCAATATTTTCCTAAATTTATTTTTTTGTACTGTATATATTAATTTATAAAAAAGCATTGTTAAGAACAATAAATTTTTACAAATTTTTTTCTTCTGAAAATATTATTTATTTTTTTTGGATTACATACATTAATTTGTAAAAATAATAATAATAATAATTAAAAAAAAAACCCATACAAAGAAAAAACCCATAATTGCCCCCCTTAGCTCCTTCCCTGCCCTTAGCAATTATTTCTGGGTATCACTAATAACTTGTATTTGCCTAATGTTATTGTCTGGCCCATCTTCACCCTCATGGAATTTGTTGTTGGAACTAAACCAACCTAGCAAAAGCTAAGTTAACCTAGTATCTAATGTACAACCAAACCTAAGGATTTTCTCTTCCTAGTGTTATGAATAGTCCTACATCACATATCATTTCTATCCTTTGCTTTTTAAATTATCAAGTATTATTTCTCTCCTATGAACAGTAACACTAACAGTAACCATTCAACATTGGAGTTAGTAGTTCTTAGAAAAGTATTATGAACCATGCAAAGTGGGATGAACAATATTATTAACGATTACAAAGTAGAAAGTGGGGTGTACAGTACTCTCATCTCAATCGTTTGATCATGATTTCACCAGTAAAACCAACCAACCACCCCACTAACCCATTTTCAACCCAGTACAATACTCGGGTACTGTTTCTCATCACTGTTGTTCAACCTCTCTCTTCTCCCTAGTCTCTATTTCTCTCTTCTCTTTTATCTTCCTTACTTTTTCCTTTTTGTGGGCGCCTTGTGAACGTTCGCAGAGAACATATCGCATATATATATATATATATATATATATATATATATACTAGGTTATATATCTCCTCTATCCATTATTTTCTTCTTCATTGAAACACTAAGTAGTTAGCCATATCCTTTATTTTATTTTCCCTATTCCTTCTTTTTTTTCTCCCATTCTTCTTGCACACTCATGGAACTTCATGTTAAGACATGCTAGACAGGAAAGCTACATCAGTTGGGTTAGTTGTACCCTAATCACCGGAGGGACACAGGAAAAACCTTACAGAATGGAGGTGAAATTGGTATTAGGGTAGTGTTTAACATGTTTAACATATCTAATTCCGCTTTAGAAATTCTAACTTGTTTAATTGTTTTAATTAATTTTAATTGCATGATGTTAGAGTTGAGGCTTCAAATTTGCCATCTTTGACACACATTGCCCAAGACGTGGCACTGATGACAAGACAAAGTAATGTGGCAACTTAAGATGACATGGTACTTGATGACAAGATATGATGACATTTCAATGGAGAAGTATCATCTTGAAGACCAAGAGCTATCTTTGGCAAGATTGAGAAGTCTAAACTTAGATGAGTCGAAGATCAAGTTTGATAAAATATTTGAAGATTATTTGAGGATCATTAAAGAACCGTCTTTGGTATGAAGATGGCCTGCCATGTGAGGTGTGACCCTTGAGAGAATACAGCAGATAGGATGTGATGAGGCGAGATAGTTATTGGCAGGTTAAGATCGGGGATTTGATTACATCGACTTAGATTAACATAGCTAGGGGTTGGAGGCATCTTGAGGTTGCGTTACAACGAAAGTTAGAACTTAGTCAAGGTTAGTAGTCAAGCCACGCTGCAAGCACTGTTACAAAAAGAGTTGCAACAACTAAATTTGGAAGGTGTCCAGGTTAATAACTACAGAGATTCTAAAAGAGAAATGTGTTATCTTTGGGACAAGGAGACGTTTATATAAGAGACCTTGCTCTAAAGATTTAGAATAAGCCATCGGAGAAAGACCCAAATGTGTGGATGAAAGCATGAGCATCGGTCTATATAGTGAGGGTTGTTGTATATTTTTGTGAGGATGAGTGTTAGTACTGCACTCATGTTTATTCCCCTTTTTTAGTGAATTTTTATCTCCGGGTGTAACCCTCTTTTACCCCATGTTTTGGTTTAAAAGGGGAATGAGAGGGGAGAGTGAGGGGCGTAAGGAGGAGACGAGAATGGATGGTTTGAAAAAAAAATTATATTTGGTTCAATGGAAGAGTGTGGAGGGATCATCCTTTTTTTTATCATTATTAGGAGTCAGGAAGAGTGAGGAGAGGTGTGACATAAATTTTATCAATTTTCTCTTTTATATAAAATTGATTATAATAATTTTTTTTATACATATCTAGAATTATTTTGTACAAATTTTTTAATATTAATATTAGTAATAATATTATGTGTATAATATTATTAATATTAATACTATAATCACTCTATTTTTATAATTTTTATATTATTATTAATCTTAAATTAAGACATTAAAAAAATTAAGAGTAAACAGGAATTATATGAGAGATGAAAATATATTTTAAAAGGATATTATGGTAATTTTTCAAATTGATGAAGGGCAATTTGGTCTTTTCATAGGGATATAAAGATTTTAAATTTTTGTTGAATAATCCCATCTCTCTAAAAGACCTAGAGGATTTGAAGGTGTAGGATGTGAGGGGCTTCACCCCTCCAACTCCTCTTTCTTATCCCCCAACCAAATAATTATCGCTCCCCTCACTCCTTGTTACCTTTCCGTAACCCCACAACCAAAAACACTTGACAGAACTAACTCATGCTATAAACAATTGTATTTGCTTAAATTTATAGTTTTCTCTTATATTTAATTCTTATATTTAATTCTAATATCTGTTGTATTTTTGCTTGTTAATTTGTTTGTAATTATTTTTCTAATTTAAAACAGTTGTGATTTATGCACTATTATACTGTGTGTCTATATATATTATGAATGGAAAATTGATATAATATATTAAAAGTAATCAATTTATTCTTAATTTGCCATTTGCAAAAACTACACAATATCTTAATATAAAAAAGATTAAATAATTTAGTTTTCATCATGTACATGGTCCAATTATGGAGTAAATAGTCATCATATGGGCTTAGGAATTAGGTTTAGAGGCTTTAGAGACTGGGCACACTAATACAAGTTAACATATTTATAATGGGCTTCCCTTGGGCTAAAACTCGTTCGATTAACCCAACTGAAATCAGTTATATTTTTATTGTGGGATTTAGTTTATTCCCCCCATCACGTTTCTAGAGAACATCAATTCTATTCACTAGGAATTAAAAAGGCAAACTAAATTTTTACCTGACTACTGATATTTATGGAAATTATATTTTCAAAGTAATAATTTTTTTAATGAAATGCGGATGAAGCAGTTCAGAGACGTGTATAAATGTGGAGTTAATCCATCAATACATCTGTACTCTCACTCTATGTGAGCTCAGAGATGTGTATAAATGTGGAATTAATCCATCAATACATTTGTACTTTCACTCTATGTGAGCTGATGTTTAAACTCGCATTTTCAGCAAAACATAAAAATTTTACACAAAAAACCCAATGCCAATAGACTAAGAGATAGTTGGCAACATAAACTTCTCAATTGGTTCCATTATTTTTTTTTTTTAAATCACCAAAGATAATATACCTCCATCATTAAGTTTGAAAACATGTTAATTAATTATATAAATAAAAAAATCAAAAACAGGTCTGATAAAAGTAGAAAATTTATATGTTAATGCAAATAATTTTTTTTATAATTTAAAATTATTTATATGTCTATTTGATTATGTAAAATAGCAGTACTAATTTGGTTATTCTTGCTTAAACTAATGGGTGAATCTTGATATTAGCTTAATCCACTCATTTGAGTATGATAATCTACAAATCAAAGACAAGTAATGATGTTACCAATTCCTTGTCGAAACCTTTTAGTATATTATAAACTAGAATTTTTTATTATTAATTTAAATTATAATTAACTATTTTAATTAATAAAACTAAGTCAAAATTATTAAGATAATTTGAAATAAAATTTCTTCAAGAACAAATTGAAATTTCAAAAACTCGACAATCAAACAATAATTGGGAAATGCTACAAAAAATAGTTGGGCTGTAGACAAAAATGGTTTGATTGGCCTCGGAAAATATATGTTTTTGTCTTGATATAATTCATTTCTTGGCTACACACTAGCTACCATTTCCAACCATACCATATCCATGGGCTTCATCTTCACATATGTATATATATATATATATATATATATATATATATATATATATATATATATACATATATGAAAATTATGCAAAATCATTTTTAAAAGGTTCACATGAATTTAAAAAATTAGAAAAATGCATCAAATTTGGTGTTTCGAGTATAAATTTTATCATATAATGTATAACTTGCTCTATCCCTCAATTTTTTTTTGGGTATAATATCATTTTTATTAGTAAAAAAAATCAACCATCTCATTCCACATAAGAGATTACTGATGTAGAATTAAAGTAATTTTTTTTTACAAACTATAAAGAGTGTCAAAGGGACAAATAAATACAGTAGTGCATCAATAACGGTAACTTAACGACCCCATAAAGATTTGTCATGTGGGGTGGGCTAACAACGGGGCAATTAGAGATTGCCACATGCGCTCAATATGATATATGTCATGGACCATAACCCCACAATGATGAATCCCCCTGTCTTACAACCCTAAAGGGGTGGAGAACATGGCTTCTCTTACAAGGGACTCGATGAACAGTGGGAGAATAGTACCGATACAATATTTCTACAATGTATATACTGTGAACATGCACAATATTATGACACGAGATTTGATTTTGCACAACTTACCCACCATTCAAAGTAACTTCTACTAGGCTAACTAATGATTGTCAGTGAAGCAATTTTTGAAAAAAGTTCTTTTTTATTTAATATTATCATTTTAACAAGCTAAATATTTTGTATGAACTCGATCAAGATACCAGAATTAGTATAAAATATGGTATTCATGTGACAAGGAGCAGTGGGTTATCTACTTTTAATTAAGAAGAAAGTTATGGTTACAAACCTAGACTAATCCTAAGACTAAATATTGTTGAAGGCTTGGTTTAGTTTGAAGTTGCACCAAAAGTAGTTATTTATTTACCAGCCATTTTGAACAACTAGAAGGGTCTTTTTTTTTCTTTTTGAGAAAATTGATCAACTAGAAGTTGGCAAAGCATCCAAATCCAAAGCCAGGCTGTTGCATATGAAGTGTTTTATAAAGTTTATATATATATATATATATATATATATATATATATATAAACAACCAACATATGATATGGCACCAAATCCACAAACCCTTCTACTTAGATTTTGATGCCTTACCAATTCATCAATCACTTGATCAAGTCACTAGTACCATTATCTTATTTCTATAATCATTAGTTCCGATTTTAACTTTATATGTACTATCAACAAAACTTTGTTTTTCAAATCAAAATATTCAACTACTTTCAACTCTCTTTTGTCTCTCTCAATATATAAAGAAATTTGGATCAACCATAATTATTATATTACTTAAATAATTTTCAAAAAAATAAATAATAAGTAAAACAAAGTTTGCACACCCTATGAAGTTGGGTGATTGCTAATATACTATCGTAAAAGTAATATTTGTTTATATATCTTAATAATTTAATATTGACTTATGAAATTTATACAAATATAGATGAACGTTTTATTTATTTATTTTGTATAATGGAGATAAATCACATATCATGGATGTGTACAAGTGCAGAGTTAATCGATCAATGCATATGTGCTTTCATTCTACTTGAGACCTGCTGCTGCAAATAAATCAAAATGTCATCACAATACTTTTACATACTTTCATTTTTTATTTTTTCGGGGTTTTCATAATGAATGGTAATTTATTATTATTTTTAAATTTCTAGTTAATTTTTGGTTAAAAGAGCAAATAAAAATGATTTATAAAAGTATACAAGTAATTTTTTATTTTGTTAGGTATGCAAGAAAAAGTCTCAAAAATATAAAGTGGATTAAATTAATATAAATTTTGCATTAAAACAGATAACTAACACAATTCAGTCATTGCAGTCCACGTTTTATTATTATTATTATTATTATTATTTGGGATATAAAATTTTAAGTTTTAAATAACTTAATTTTTTTAGCAAACCTATACCATGTGTTCTCCTAATTATAAAATAAATTATTTAATCATAATTTTAGTTTTCATTGTTCCCCCAAACCCTAATCGTTTCTAATCAACACTAACAACCCAATCACATCATTTAATTATATTAAATTGTCAAAAAAACTTAGGTGAGACATGGACCAAAAACTCTAACTAATCTACACTAATCATCCATTGAAACAATGCACCTACCTTACTAACTCACCATCCTTAAATCGAAGTGTGATTAATAGTGCCCATACTAACTACTTGTTTATTCATGTTCCTACATTCAAGATAATGACCAATAATGATATTCATGTTCATGTATTCAAGATAATGACTCATTAATGAGCTCTTAACCTCTCATTAGCCAAATTGAATTGATTTTTTTGGCTTCTTCAAGGTGGCCAACTCTTACCTAATTATTACCAACAGAGAGAGATATATATATTGCCATTCTAACTAATGTCAAAAAGATGTGATTTATATACCATTATTAGATTTTGAAGCACTTTGAATTTGAAGATATAAAGATATAAAGAAATGAGCATGCTTATATAAATCAATGATATGACAAAACCTTTTTTTGGTCAACTACTCCTTTGTTCGATTTAGATATCAACGGAGCTGCTTCATGAACTTGAAACCACATAGTTTAATAAGTGGTTTAAGATGAGTTATTAATTATTAAATTATGGATTTTATTGTTTAAATAAAAAATTCAGGTGTATCTAATTATTATTTTTATTATGGTGGTTTCTTATTTAGTTTTTGACTTAATCACAGCTATGTCTAGGGCTACAATTTTGGAGTTATTCAACTGGAGATGTACTTGATAAATTCTAATATGTGTATTTTATTTTACACTCAAGCACATGTATATATATATATATATATATATATATATATATATATATATAGATACTTATTATTATTATTATTATTATTATTATTATTATTATTATTATTATTATTATTATTATTTTATTTTAGTTTATTTTATTTTATTTTATTTTATTTTTTGCATGCCAATGATGAATTGCTTACGTATATAACTTCTACACCAAAAGTCAACTAAAAGAATTTATGAAAAAACTATGGTTTATTCTTTTCTTTATTCACTTTGGAAAACGAAAGAATTAAAAGAAAATAGAAAAATTTAATATATATTTACATAAAATTTATAAATTAATTTTATAGATGAATAAAAGAATTTTATAAAAGTATGTAAACAAATATAATTCTTATAAAAATATATTAGTAATTATCCAATTTTATTTTAGTTTCGGACATGCAAACAATTTTATCTTTCTCATTTTGTTAATTTCTTGTATTGAAATGTTGGTATCATTAAATCAAAGATATTAAAATTAAAGAGATTATGATATATATATATATATATATATATATATATATATATATATATATATATATATATATATATATATATATGAGAGTGAGCCTAGCTAAAAACATGTCTTTCATAATATAGATTTAGTTTTTTATTTATTGTAAATTCTGCTTACCTTAATATTTATTTATTATTCATTATTTTAAAATTTTCAATATGACATATAATTGGAAATATAAAATCATTTTTACATATTATTTCCAACCGACTGGGAAGCTTAGGTTGACATGACCTATCCATGATGCCACGATAATGCTACATCAATGTCTTTCGATATAACAAAAAAAAAAATATTCTTAGTATTCTTAGTTTCTCAACGTAATTTATGAGGTATGAATGATGTCAATATTAATTTAAATTTTATTTTTATTAATTTTGGATAAAATTTATTTAGATTTAAATTTGGATGAACTAATGGAGTTGATCCATTCATCAATGAAAATAAGGAGCTCTTGTTCTTGTGAGTATGATGTAGGTTAGAAATATTGTGGTGGTTTTTAGATATTGAGATTAATTTATTAAGATCTTTCCAAAAATGGGATATGTGTATATATATATATATATATATATTAGTTCTGCCGGTGTGGTTTGTGAGTTTTAAAAAACACTCAAGCACTCATAGAAATCTCACACAAACCAACAAAGAAAAAAACACACAATGTTGGTAACCTAGTTCGGCGTCCACTCTCCTACGTCTGGGGGCCAAGCCCGGAGATAAACAATCCACTAAAAGAGATGAAAATACATGAATACAAACACTTGTCACTCAACACTCAAAAACAAAGATCACTACTCTTACTAGATTGTCTTGTGCACCCACTCTCTCTAGCTCCGGTTGCACACCCAATCTCAGAGCAGGGTTCTTATATAGACGTCTCAACGTCCCAAATATAGCACATACCTCTTTTAGAATCTCCACGGCTACTAATTTAAAAACCTTCAGAAATTAGCTGTTGTAACTCCTGTTGTAACATTAGTTGCAACATAGCACTGACTGCTGACTTGACTGAGTTCTGGTTACATTGCAAACGACCTCAAGACCCATCAACCTCCTGGTCATGTTTAGTCCGAGTCGATGCAGCCAAATCTCCCGATCCCGACTGCCTGCAACTAGCCTTTCTCCTCAGTTTCTCATCACGCAGTCCACTCGCAAGGGGGCGCACGTCCTTGTGCGTCTTCATGGAACTTTCCAAACTTGATCTTCAATTCACTCAAGTTTGGTCTTCAAATATTCCCAAAAATAGATTTTCAATAAATCAACTCAATCATGCCAACAATAGGCATGTCTTCAAATCTTGTCCTTAATAATTCTCAATCATCCTCATTAAGGTCTCTTCAAATCATACCGTTAATAGTTCTTCAATCATACCATTGATAAGTATTATTTCAATTAAGCTCCATTTATATTTAGTTTTCAATTAAATCACCTAAATATGGTTTTGATATGATCTTGTCTTTAAGTTGTAACACATTACCAAAACTAGCTCCACCAAGATCTTCAAGATATTTTGCCTTGCAAGTCAAGACTTCTTGTCATGTCACTATGCCTTACCATGGCATCATTTATGCCACGTCACACATGTTACCACGTCATCTTGACTATGTGCCAAATCATGCCAATAATAGTGCGGATGCACTAACAATAGATATACATTTTGCATATTATTTACATAGTAAAAATGCCATGTGTCGATCTTGTATCATATTAAATTTTTCACTAGACTACACCATGAAATAATAACCAAAGTCATTCACAAATTAAAAAAAAACTGATATTCAATCCATTACATTAAACGTTTTAAATACTAGTTTTCAAATAATAATATTATCCATGATGTAAATTCTTTTAATAGTACTTTCATTAAAATTTGAGATTTTGAATATATTTTTAACAAATTTAAACAAGTCACATAGTAGAGGCACGCACATGCGAAAAACACGAACACAAGTTTTACAACATCTGTATGTGCCCATACTTTGCCCGAGATAAAGTTCGAATCCATTTTCTCAATGAAACACAAATATTCTATATATGCATAAACTTAATGTTAATAAATTAAACGTTCATCAACAATAGACTCTTTAATACTATAATAACTAGATTAACAAACGTATTTTAAAATAATAATAATAATAATAATAATGAATGAATGAATGAATGAATGAATAGAAAGATTGGTTGGGATGTGATAATGAAAAGAAAGGGTCTAAAGAGAGTGTATGAATGAGGTGGTAGACAAGATGGTACTGTAAAAGATCATGCGAGGGAGCATTACCTAATTCCAAGATATGACCTCCATTGATCAATGCACGCTTTGCCCCTCTCACCACATGTAGTCATGTATATACTCTTAACTCTATTCAAACAACTTGTTCTTTTCCTTCTTGTCGTTTAATGCTCTTTAAGTTTAACCCCACTATTTGTTTGTCTCATGGACATTTGTTATCCAATTAATTTCACTGTTTTTTTTATTAATGTAATTTCTATTTGAATGTTTTTAAATTAAAAATGGCAAGTATTTTTTTTATATGTAAAATTTGATTTCTTGAGTGTTTCATTGTGCTGGAAATAATAATCAAACATAAAATTATATTTCAAAATTTTTATGATGAATGTGAACAAACATGAGCAAAGATAAATAGACAATTATAGGTTAAATGACCTTACAAAATGTCCAGGTATATTTATAATATTATTATATAATGTGTATATATAGATATATTAGGAAAATTATTAAATTGATCCCATTAAATGAGAATACTAAACTTTTATGAGAAGCATGTGAGTCATTATGGAAGTAGTAAAAGTTTAAAATGGCCAATATTTTAAACGCATTTTTTTTTTTTGGCAGTGTTTTTATTTTTTTTATTAGCTTTAAAAAACCTAAAACTAGAACTACTTGTCTTCACTTTTAATATTTTCCATTTACTTTTCTAATACTTTGTCCAATTAAATAAAAGAGCCACCGTAGCAGCTCATGTTTTTTTAATTTAAAAATTAAACTCTTAAAGGACGAGAATTTTTCTCTTCACCTTCCAAGATATATTAAAGCATTTGATTAAGCTCTAAGAGCAGTTTTAATTTTTAGTCACACGCGATAATTTCTTAAATATAATTTTTTTTCAAATTTTTGTTATTTGTATTTTTTTCTATTGTTTAATCCATAATTGTTATATATATATATATATATATATATATATATATATATATATATATATATATATATAATGATATTATACTTATATGCCATTGTAAGGCGTGTGCACAAATACAAAGTTACCACTTTAATATATTTGTGCCTCTAATTTTGTAAGAGCTATAGTTTAAATTTACCTCATCAATAGTACATAAATACTTTACACAGAAGAGCTAGTGCTAATAGTCCAAAAATTCGTTAGCATATGTCAAAATTTTCCCTCGTAAAAATAGACATTTTATTTTTTTATCCATTTATTTAATAAAAACAAATATCTTTTTACCTGAATCTTGCTATTATTATTATTATTATTATTATTATTATTATTATTATTATTCGTACTGGGTCATGATTAATCTTTAATTTTTTAACAAATAAAACTTATACTTTTTAATTTACTGCAAAATATGCCTTTTGGTCCCATTACCATCAACTATTTTAACTTGTGGGTATAAGCTTTTGTCAAAAAATAATTTCTTTTAAATTTTATAAAAATGCTTGAATAAATTTAAGGGAAAATTATTTTTTACCCCCTAACAGTTTCAAAACTTTCCAGACAGCCCTTTTGAGTTTTGAATTTGCCATACAACCCTTCTTTTTATTTCACTTCAATTTTTTTATCACTACGGCTCATTTTATCTAGTTCATTTAATTAAATTCCATCTTTACCCTTGGCAATAGTGGGAAACAACGCATCATCTTTTTAAAAATTGTACTTTTAACCATCAAATCACCCAGTTTTTTTTTTTCTCTTCTTTTCAAATATTTTTTGAAAGATCTTGAGCCTCACCACGCATCTCTAGTGTGGGCTTCGACCATTTTCGTCGCCGCCTTCTGTTGCTATGGATTCTTCGGGTTCACCTTCTAGATTGACGGCGGAGTCGGGTGGGAAAAACTCGGCTTTAGCTTGGCCTTGAAGAGGAAGAGGTCGACAAGGATTGATATACTAATAGGGGATGTGCTGTGCTTTGGAGAACCGAACAAATCTGATTGGTGGAAGAAGGATGAGGAGGGTGAGAGGTATTAGGTGTTTTGTAAAAGAGGGAGGAAGAGGCTTGAGATGGAAGACCGATTTAGGGCTTATGTCGATCCCCTTGGAGATTCTGAATTGGTACATCATGTGTGTGTGTTTTTTTAATTCCTATTCATTCGATTTATGTCTATTTTTTGTATAGATAAACTTGAAATTGTTGGAATGTTTATCATGGGGCAGATTGTTGGGAGCGCGTTAGGTTAAACACAAACTTGAATAATTAAACGGAAACAAGGTAATTTAAACAAAAATAACTACTGTTAAACAGAAACCAAGGTTATTAAACCGAAACGTGTTAACTTAAACGGAAACCCAGATTGATAAACGGAAAGTAGACAACTTAAACAAAGAAACTATTGTTAGATGTAAAAAATGTATTCATAAATTGAAACCAAAACTATTAAACACAAACTAGTAAACTTAATCAGATACGCATTAACATATAATGTAAAACTATTGAAACCCAACAAATTAAAAGTAAAACATTTAACAATGTGCTTCAACATAATCAGATAAATATAAACAAGTAAACTTAAACTGTAACCGAGACTATTACACTGAAACGTGTTAACTTTAACGGTAACCAAGATTAATAAACAAAAACAAGATAACTTAAACAAAAACAACTATTGTTAAACGTAAAATGTTAAAATTTATCTTTATATGTAATGTACTTCTTCAACTTCTAATAACTCATATTCAAATTCACATTTTATTAAATCATATGTTAAATAAAGATTAATTGAGAATTAGAGAGGATTTGAGGGGCAATATGCAAATGAGCATTTAATCGTTCGCTTTGCAAAGCTCGGAGGCGAAAAGCTGCATCATTTCTGTTAGTTCCTCCGGTGTGGTTTGTGGGTATTAAGTAACACTTAAGCACTCATAGAAGTCTCACACAAACCAAAAAAAAAACACACAAACAAACACAAGGAGACACACAACGTTGGTAACCCGGCTCAGGCCCACTCGCCTACATCCGGGGGCCAAGCCCGGAGATAAACAATCCACTAAAAGAGGTAAAAAAATAGATGAGTACAAACACTTGTCACTCACACTCTCAACAATAAAGATCACTACCCTCTCTAGATTGTTTGGTGCTCACACACTCTCCTCAAAGAGTCACTCAAGAGTCACACCTTACAATCTACGAGCAAGGTAACTTATATAGACGCCTCAACGTCCCAAATATAGCACATACCTCTTTTTAGAATCTCCACGGCTACTAATTTAAAAACTCGCTGAAATTAGTCATTGCAACTCCCCTGTTGTAACATAAGTTGCAACATGGCCCTCGATCAGCGACTTGACCGAGTTACGCTTACGTTGCGGACGACCTCAAGACCCATCAACCTCCCGGTCATGCTTAGTCCGAGTCGATGCAGCCAAATCTCCCGATCCCGACTGCCGACAACTAGCCTACCTCCTCAGTTTCTCATCACGCAGTCCCCTCGCAAGGGGCGCACGTCCTTGTGCGTCTTTCATGAAACTTGCCAAACTTAGTCTTCAATCCACCTAAATTTGGTCTTCAAAGATTCTCCAAACTTGATCTTCAATTCACCCAAGTTTGGTCCTCAAATCTTGCCGTTAATAGACTTCAATGATTCTCATCAAGGATTCTTCAAATCATATCTTCATTCACACCATGAATAGATCTTTTTTTAATTAAGCTCCACCATATTTAGTCTTCAATCAAATCACCTAAATATGGTCTTGATATGATCTTGTCTTCAAGTTGTAATGCATTGCCACATATAACTTCACCAAGATCTTTAAGATAGCTTCACCATGATCTTCAAGATATTTTGGCTCCATGTTAGAGACTTACTAAAAATAGCTCCATCAAGATCTTCAAGATGTTTGCCTTGCACTCCAAGTCTCCTTGCCATGTCACCATGCTTGCCACATCATCAATTATGCTTTGTCACCTTGGTTGCCATGTCACTTGGTCTAGGTGTCAAATCATGCCAATAAATAGTGCGGTTGCACTAACAATTTCATTCGGCCGCCTATTCAACTCGGAGTCGGAGAGATTGATCCATATATCCATGAAAATGTGGCCCTTTTACGTTCCGATTCCCTAAAGTTCTTGTTCTTATTTTTTTCTATTTTGTTTAGTTGATTTGGTGATGGTTTTGGTATTTGACTTTGAAGATCGAATCTTTTTTTGATCATTTTATTGATTTGTTAGTAATTTTGGTTGTTTGATTTTGGCTAGAATCGATTTGAATGGGTGTTGTTGCTTGCCATGTAATTGTTTTTATGTGATCTATGTTGCAATGGATGAGTGCGTTAGCTTAAATACAAACCTGGATTGATAAATGGAAACAAGGTAATTTAAAAAAAAAAACTATTGTTAAACAGAAACCAAGACTATTAAACGGAAACGTGTTAGCTTAATTAGAAACCAGGATTGATAAGCGAAAACAAGATAACTTAAATAAAAATAACTATTGTTAAACGTAAAAAGCGTATAATCAGATACGCATTAACATATAATGTAAAACTATAACACAAATTCTCAATGATTTATTCTAAGCCCAGTGACCCATCAACATTGAACAAGGACTTGAAGTCAGAATCTATCGAAGGTGGTCTTTCTTCCATTCCCGTTGTTGGAGCCTGGACTTGAATAGGAAATCATAGTTTCTAAAGCAAGAAGGAAAATCGGAAACTAGAAAAAGAAAGAAGCTTACCAACATGAGAAGGAAGTTAAGTTGATAGCGGAGGTCCAAGGTCAGTATTGAAAGCCAAAGAATGCATCCAAGACTCGGTAAGAAGGAGAAAAGAAATGAGCGGAGAGTAAAGTTCAACTCTTTGTGTTCGAGGAATGACAACAAAGGTCCTAAGGAAGCTTGCTTCCAGTAACTATTTTCTTCATAATACAATATCCTTGGGGATTAAACTCTTGGCAAACAAGGGAAAGAAGTGCATGTCCTCTCTTGCAAGTAGATGAAAGACCGAAGGGGAGAAAAAAGTTTCGCCAATAAAGATGAATACCCAAAAAAAAAACTTGTTTATCTTCTAGTTTTTCCTTCTCAAGTGCCAAAGTGGTTACATAATGGGCATGATGGTCATTTCGTACCATATGGTAGTTTTCCACAACTTCCCATGCAAGGGTAATATCATCTATGAAAATTTTAATTGATTCTATTTCTATTCATTAGATGCAGGATGGGTTGAAAAATCAGTTGGGAAAAAAAGAGGGGTTTTTTGAGGATACTAAAAGTTGGGAGGGGTAATTGTCCATAAAAGAAGTTGTCAAGGGGTTTTTGGCAATTACCACTAAATTTAACTTATTTCATGTTTGGGTTAAGGAAAAAAAACCAAATATTTTTTTTTACAGAGGTTTGAACTTTGGAGTGCTTCCACCATGCTTTTGCTACTCTTTTTAGATATTTATATGAAAATATAAAAACAATTATTTTTTAATAAATAAATTATTTAAACAGCGTCTAAATTCAAAACCCAAAATAAAATCATAAATGAAAAATTAATTATTCTTAAAAAATATTAAACATAATACTATGTGTTATGTTATTTAACCACTTTCACATTAAAAAGATGATAACTTTTTTCTTTGTTAAATGAGAAGTTAAACAATAATTCTTATTTTTTCACAACATTAATTGAGGCTGATGGTTTATCCATTTTATTAAATTATATATATATATATATATATATATATATATATATATATATATATATATAATTTAACAATATATTATAAAATTATAGGCTTTAGATATAATGTTATTTTTTCCTTAAATAAAAAATATTAATTAAATAAATTATGTTACTTATTGTCTTATACTCATTAAATTTGTGACTATTTTCAAATCATCATCTCATTACAAGGAATCAACTACAGAAAATTTCTAGCAATTTAAATAATTCAACTTCCCAACTATATACATCATTAATTGGTTATCAGTTCCAATTAATTTATGATTTAGACACATCATAACATCATCTACCAACATAACAAAAAATCATTGAAGTTGATATTTCATCTTTATGAGACAAACATCACAGTTTCTACATATCTTTCATAAAGTTTCAATCCACTCTTTTATATTTACAATATTTCTCTAAATAACTAGAATTTTGATTCCACAAAAAAAAAAGAATTCTTTTTCATAGTCTTATTCCACCTCAATTTGCATCCATGCTCATATTTCTAGTAAACGAAGAAGAAAATTACCATTATATTTAATTATTATATTTTCCACAAATTTTAATTTTAATTAAATTTAATTATATATTTCTCCTTTTGCCTACTACAGTCTAATAGTCAAAAAAGATCTTGTTAGATGATACTATCACAACTACTAAATGTAGCCCTTTACATCTCAACCATTATATCCAATGGCCCATCCTCAATCTCAAAGTTGATTGAAGATTTTTGAGATTTGGTTTAATAGAGTGACTCTAAAAAGTTGATTGAATATTTATCACTTTTAGTTGTTCGTTCCTTTCATTGTACTTAAATTTGTTAATAAATTTGAGCGGTTTATCTATTTTTTAACTACCATAATGAATTGTTCCTATAAAAAAAATGTACATTTCTTTTACAATTGATCCCTACATGAATGGCTATGATAAGAGTAAAATCATTTTAAACTTATTTATGAAAGTTTAGGGTTAATTGTCGTTTGATATTTTGAAAAACTAAACATTGATTAAATAAAATTAAATACTTATGTCTGCCTTTTAATTGTTGATTTGCAAATCTTCTATTTTGAATAAACCCTTTTAATGGGTACTTGTACCATGTGCATACTTGAATCATTTATTGTGACATCTCAACTGTTTGATGATGAGATGTTTTTTCTTAAATGTTTTATTTATTTATTTTATGACTTTATATGTGTGATTATTATCTTGCAAATTCCTTCTATTTGATATCTAAAGTTAAAATGTTAATGAGTAAAATGTCCATTTAAAAAAAAATACATGCATAAATAGTTTTTATTTAAAAGCTTTTATGAATTACATAGCCTAACAAAATAATAATGATATTAAACTAATTGTTTTCTCAAATAATTAAAATATAGCATTATCCTTGCCTCACAAAACATTTTGAAGATGAGTACATGTGAAGTTTCTGAAAATATACTTTTTCCTTTATTTTCATTCTAAGTTGCTTTTTCTCATAGGTCAACATTAAAAATCAGTTACATTTCCAATTTAATCAATCCTATGTTTATATAATAATTAACTAATTCACATGAGATCAAAAATAAATAAATATAAATGTACACTTTTTTATTCAAACTTTTTTAATATAATAGTTTAATTAGGACTAATTTTAGGCATGATTATTCCTCCTTTTAAAATCTTTTTATTTGACTCACTAAATTTACATAAATTTTGACTATCCTAAACAAAATCACTATTAAATCTCAAATTTTTAGAGTTATATATCATTATCATAAACAAAATCTTGAAGTACACACATGAATATTCATTGTTTTAGTTCACTTTATAAATTAATAATTTCAATTTGATGCGTTTTATCTATTTTTATTGAAAATAATCCGTGTCTATTAACTTAATTAAAGAAAGGCTAAGTAAATATTACAAGGTTTTGGATTATTATCAAACATTTATTTTATTTATTTAACTAAAAAATATCATTGATTCTAATCTACACCAATTGGTTCAATAAATGTGATTACTTATTACTTTATTTAATAAACCATTATACTTTGTAATTTAATTAAAATGTCACACAAACATTAAACTAAATACTTTTCT
This sequence comes from Dioscorea cayenensis subsp. rotundata, assembly GCF_009730915.1. Lineage (NCBI taxonomy): Eukaryota > Viridiplantae > Streptophyta > Magnoliopsida > Dioscoreales > Dioscoreaceae > Dioscorea > Dioscorea cayenensis. Next base: position 6,806,522 of record NC_052485.1, on the reverse strand, counting down.
ATACTTTAGTAATAATCAAACCAAATATTATCTCATGTTAACATTATTTTAGGCTCAAAATTAAATTAATTTTTTTAAGCAAATAGTCGACAAATGCCTCCATTTAAAGGAAGTCAGTAGATATAGAACTGATTCAATGTCAATCAACCAACAGATACTTGGTAAAATAAAAATTCAAGAACATAATTATAGAATAATTTTAAAAAAAGAAAAATAGTAGAATTATTGAAATTTTGAAAAATTTGTTTGACTCTTTAGTAACCAAATTAACGGCGTACAAAAGGTCAGCCCAAGTGAGAAGCTTTGTTCATTTGGTGTATGTCGCCATCTCCATTGACACCTCTTACAACCCACTCTCTGTTTTTTTTTACTCAAATTAATTAATATGGGAACAAAAGCCCGAACTCCTTTTTACCTAATATTCCTAAAACATATCTATCCTACTCCTTAAAAAATAAACCGACCTTTTATATATATGATTTAAATAAGTTACCTTCAATTACGTAATTTACAATCAATTAGTTTTATAAATAATATATCAATTCCATCAATTTTAATGGGAAAAAGGTATTGAAAATTGTTTGAGTATTTATTAAATGGAAAGGGGTGAATAATTGAGATGCCATTTTAATTAGGCCAAGTTATTTACTAATATCTGCATATTTTTATTTTGATTAATTATTTATTAAAGATTTTTTTGGTAAGTCCCTCAACTGTATCAGAGCTTTTCACAAATGATTATTTATTTATTTATTTTTTTTATATTAAATGACAAACACCCCTATTTAAAATTTAAATTGGGTATAAATATAGAGTGCACTTACAACTCAACAATGTCTTACTTTTGTCTTTCTTAGGTTTTAATTTCAGAATTTTTTCGAAATAAAAATTTTATGCAAAGATCCAAATACCGATTGACAAAGCACAAATTAATTTCAATAAAAAAAACTTAAAAGTTAAAACTATATATATAGATATATTTATGTATATATTTATTTATTTAAAGTTAAAAAAAAGGAGCATGTGATGAAGAATAATGTTTCCCTTTTCAATATCTGCATATCGTTCCCGTTTTCTAAAAAAAAAAGTGTTTTTTTTTAAATTTTTTTTTAATCCAAAATTTTAATTCTAAATTTCCATAACTTCCCATCAGCTAAAAACCTGAGAGCCGCACCCAAGAGCAGAAGCAGCAGCTCTCCTTCTCTTTTTTTTTTCTTTCTCTGGGATTCTCTCTCCAAATCATTGAAGCAGAGAAAGAAAAAACGTTTCTTTACTTGATCGTCAGATCAGATCAGGGATTTAGTGAGGTTTTGATCTCTGTTGAGTGGTTCGTCGCTGTTTCTCTTCTGATCTCTTAAATGTGGGGCTGAAGAAAAGGGTGATGTGGGCTTGTGGGGTTGTGCCCTCTCTGTTTGCTTCTGGTCTTGAGATTTTCAGCTCTATCTCCCGGAAATCTCATCTGGTCTTTTGGATTGCACGCTGAAAAGGACCACTCTCTCATCAAACAGCCATCTTTGGTTTTCTTCCACGGTTGTTGTTGATTCTGCTGTTCCAGAGCCTTGGGTTGAGGAAAGGTGGCATCTTTGTTGTTCTCTTCTGTGAAAGGTCCTGCCTTTCCCTTTGTTTTTGAGCTTATTCCCTTTCTTTACGAAATTCTGAGTTTTGGTTGGTTTTCTTTTGAATTTCTTTAGTGTTTTGAGAGGAAGAGCTAGCGTGGTCATTCGCTGCTTTTAATCCTGGTCTGGGCTTTGGGAGGAAAAGCTATTTATTGGGTGTTGTGGTTTCCTGTCATAAAGGAGTCTCCTTTCTTTGCTTTTTTGGGTTAGGTTTTGTAGATCTTTGTATCTCTCCATTTGAGCTATAGGAGGGACACCCAAATTGGAGATTGTGGAGATTCGAGAGTTCTTGTCTTTGTTTAATTCTATGAGGAACATCTTTCAGTCTGATTCTTGCAAAGAGACCCAGCTCCATGCGCTTAATCCTCAGTCATGGCTACAGGTGGAAAGAGGAAAGCTCTCCAAGGTCGCTTCTCACGCCTCTTCATCCATGTAAGTTCTTCCTTTATTTTTTTCTTTTCTTTTTTTCTTTTTGGTCTTGTCAATCAAATCTAGTTCATATCATTCCTTCGAATGAATTCTGAGATGCATTGGCTTTGTTTTGAATGTCATTCACATAGTGAATCACTTATTAAGGTAGTGGAACCTGCGGTGCTTCCGCTGTATAAGCCTATTGATTATGTGGAGGTTTTAGCTCAGATCCATGAAGAGCTGGAGACAGGACTGCTCAGTGAAAGGTCCAATTTGTATTTGCTCCAGTTCCAGGTCTTTCGGGGTCTTGGGGAGTCCAAATTGTTGCAGAGGAGCCTTCATTCTGCTTGGCAGAGTGCGACCACTGTTTATGAGGAACTTGTTTTTGGAGCTTGGTTGAAATATGAGAAGCAAGGAGAGGAGCTTATATCGGATCTCCTTGCTTCTTGTGGCAAGTGCTCACAAGAATTCTGGCGGATAGATATTGCTTCCCGCTTTCCCATTCAGACTGTGGAAGTTGTAGGTACATATAATTCTAACTTATCAAATGGCTCAGCTACTGTCTTCTTCCAAATCGGAAGAGAAAAGATTTCTTGTGACAGGCAGAAGATTGCCTCTTTGTCAATTCCATTCCACACAATGCTCAATGGCTGCTTCACCGAGTCACTCCGTGAGGTTATTGATTTATCTGAGAATGGGATATCACCTAATAGTATGAGAGCAGTTAGTGATTTCAGTTATACAGGTCAATTATGTGATTTATCTTTGGATGTCTTATTGGAAATCTTGATATTTGCAAACAAATTTTGCTGTGAAAAGCTTAAAGATGCCTGTGACCGAAAGCTGGCATCTTTGGTTTCTTCAAGGCAAGATGCTATAGAGCTTATGGACTGTGCATTAGAAGAAAATTCACCTGTTCTGGCAGTCTCCTGTTTACAGGTGTTCTTAAGGGAACTTCCTGAATGTTTGAATGATGAACTAGTGGTTAAGATCTTTTCTAATGCTACTAAGCAGCAGAGGTTGATCATGGTTGGTCAAGCCTCATTCTCACTCTACTGTTTGCTAAGTGAAGTTGCCATGAGCATAGATCCTAGATCAGACGTGACAGCATGCTTTTTAGAGAAATTAGTAGAGTCAGCAATAACTGATAGGCAGAAGCAGATTGCTTATCATCAGCTGGGATGTGTGAGGCTTTTGAGAAAGGAATACAGTGAAGCTGAGTGCCATTTTAATGCTGCATTTACCACTGGCCATGTATATTCTGTTTCTGGATTGGCCAGAGTGGCTCGTTTCAAGGGCAATAAGCGTCAATCTTATGAAAAGCTCAGCTCAGTGATATTATCCTATCAACCCCTTGGGTGGATGTATCAGGAGAGATCATTGTATGCTGATGGAGATAGCAGGTGGGAAGATCTTGATAAGGCAACGGAATTGGACCCGACTCTGATTTACCCTTACATGTATAGAGCAGCATCACTCATGAGAAAGGATGATGTGAAACTTGCTCTAGCCGAGATAAACCGTGTTCTGGGTTTTAAGCTGGCTTTAGAATGTCTAGAACTCCGGTTTTGTTTTTACCTATTACTGGAAGATTATAAGTCCGCACTTTGTGATGTCCAAGCAATTCTTACCTTGTCTCCTGAGTATCGAATGTTTGAAGGGCGTGTAGCAGCTTCTCAATTGCGTACGCTTGTACGGGAGCATGTAGAACAGTGGACAACTGCTGACTGTTGGCTGCAATTGTATGATCGGTGGTCCTCAGTTGATGATATTGGTTCGCTTTCAGTTATTTATCAGATGCTCGAGTCTGATGCTGCCAAAGGGGTGCTGTACTTCAGACAATCTTTGCTTCTTCTCAGGTAATAGACATTTACTTGTCTGCTGCTGATGCAATTCCAGTTATTTTAACTTTCTGGTTTATTTATCATTTTTACATGTGAGAAGTACCAGATAAACAAGTCTTGGTTCCTTTTATGTAATCAGATTAAACTGCCCTGAAGCCGCAATGCGCAGTCTGCAACTCGCACGCCAACATGCAGGAAGTGAGAATGAACGTCTTGTATATGAGGGTTGGATTCTGTATGATACAGGTCACTGTGAGGAAGGTTTACGGAAAGCTGAGGAATCAATCACTCTTCAGAGGTCATTTGAGGCATTCTTTTTGAAAGCCTATGCCTTAGCAGATTCAGGGCCGGATCCCTCTTGCTCGGCGACTGTTGTTTCGCTTCTTCAGGAAGCATTACAGTGCCCTTCTGACAGGCTTCGAAAGGGTCAGGTATGATAATCAGTTCCCTATCCTTCCATTGTTCAGCATATGTGTGGTTTTGTTATGGGTAGGAAAGCACCAAGAATTGTCTTGTCATACTGAAATATTTTCTGTGAGGGTGTAAAACCACACCAGGAGGTCAAATATAATTATATATAAAATGATTGATGCAATGATATTATATTTGTGGGTGAGATTTCTGTGGTTTATCAGGATCAAGGTATTTGCCTAATGCAAAAGTTAAGCAGGTTGCAGGATAAAAGTAGAGATTATGTAAAATGCCAAATGACTAATTTATTAGGGTAAAATACCTAAATAGTCACTTAATTATTCGGATATTTCTATTTGAGTTACTAAATTATAAAAAGTTTCTATTCGGTCACCCAATGTAAGAATTGTAGTTATTTTAGTCTCTAACACCAATGCTGTTAACAATGGGTTGACGTGGTGGTTCATGCCACCCATTTCACCCATTTTGCGCCAAGCTGACATGGTCATGTTGAGTGACATGGCATTCCTTGTAACATCATTAGCTACATGGAAGTGTTGGTGGGAAAAATGATGATTTTGGTAGCCATGTGGCTGTGTTAATGTGGTAAAAAAAATAGGTGACATGTACCGCCATGTCAGCATGTTGTTAATGGTGTCATGCATTAGTGACCCAATTGACCATAATTCTAAAGTTAGGTGACCCCAATTGAAATTTTTTATAATTCGGTGACCCTAATAGTAATACCTCACTAATTGGGTTACTATCTAAATATTTTGCCCAATTTATTATGCACGCATGTGGGCAACCATTATGCTATTTCCTGATAATAAGTCATTGAAATATCTGGACCAAGTTATGTCTATTTACTTTGATGCTCTGAAATGAAACTCAGGGCAAAAGATGAAGTTTGGGTCTATAAACCAAATGAAGATACATCCTATATATCCTCAATAATATGCTAGCTTTGGTCAATTCCATTGCCCTTTGGATCACCACAATCTTTCATGAGACAATTCACAAATTTTTAATGTGTACCATGTGAAATTGAAGTTTGGTGCAAACTTCAATTTCAACCAAGAAGTTGACTATGACTTTATGATGCAAAACGCAAAAACCTTATAAAGGGCGTCATGGCTAATTCATGCTTTATTAGTTTTAAAGCTCAAGTTGGCATTTCTCCTGTATACTTTTATGGTGAAATGTAGATTTTCATTTTCCCCAGGATATTCCATTGCATTTGAGTGATCTTGCTCTTATGTTGTTAATTTTCTTTTATTACTTAGTGTCATATAGAGCCAAGAGAAGTAATTCTTGGAACATCAGATTAGCCGAGGATATTAGATTTGAGAGATAATGAAGGTATGCTAGAAGTTAATAATAAATCACCCATCATCTAAGCTGTTTTTAACAGGATATTGTAGTGATAGATGGAGCTTATCAATGACTTTAGTTCATGGTTGAATTTTTAATTATTAAATACAAAATACCTGTTTTAGATGTCATTGGAATTTGGAGTCTTTGGTTTTTGGTATTTTTAAAGGATTGCTTTATTTGATTAATAAGGTTTGTTGGTAGACATGTGACAGTTGCTTTTCCTTGTCTCATTATATTTATATAAGAGAAATACTACTAACCCCCACATGCTTGCTCTTTGTTTTCTTTTGTTTCTTCTTCATCCATTCCTTTTGGTGTTGGTTGCACTTTAATTGTTGTGTTAAATCACTTGACAACACAACCCAACCATAAAAAGAATAAGAATATCGGAATTTGTTTTATTGGATTCATATGGTTAGTGACATGCACTTTCACTGAAAGTGTCCTCTTATCTTACCTTTTAATCTGGATTTCGTCCACTCATTTGTCTCCAATCAAAGCATCTTTCTTTGCGGTTGGATTTCAACAATGAGCTCATTCATCACCCACCAGCTGCAACCTTTTTATCTTCTTCCACATTTGTTTCTCCCAACCACTATGTGGGCCATATCGATATGTTATCCGCCTATCTCATCTCAAATCCGATTGGTTTTTGGATGCATCTATAATCTCATTGTTAGCCATTCTTGTGTCTTTCCACAGGAGTACCTTTAGTGCCTCACAGTGAAACGATATCATCTGCAAGGAACTGGTTCAAGTATGTAGTTGAAAACAAAAGTATTCTCATTATTTAGTGCGCTGATTTCCTAGTTTTATTGGTACTCGTAGCAGCATATCTTTCTAAATAATTTCTTGGAGGGACTCACCAGACATGTTTATTTCTCAAGTTTGTTTTAGTAAAAGGCATATGGAATACAGTTTTTGGAGTAATAATCAGAAAATTACCTTGCAGAAAGGTTCGACCTTTATCAAAATTATCTTCTTGACCTTGTATATCATGAGACAGTTTATATGTTATTATTTAGTGTTGAAGATTCGGAAGTTATTTAAGGCACTCTATCAACTTGCAGTTATACGAGTTCATGGCTGTAGTTCTTTAACAGTGCATGATTTTTTTAATAAATTTTACAAGCAAGGCAAATGTTTGTGCCTTTTCATGTTAATCAAAAGTATTTAAGGACTCAATGAGCCACTCTTTCCTGATGAACACAAACATTTAATTTGCTAATCACAACTAACGAGCACTGATATTTTGTTTTGCTGAAACTCAAATTGCAGGCTCTAAACAACCTTGGTAGCGTATATGTTGACTGTGGGAAGCTGGAGTTGGCAGCTGACTGTTACATTAGTGCCCTCAAAATTCGGCATACTCGAGCTCATCAGGGGCTCGCCCGGGTCCATTTCCTAAAGAATGAGAGGAACGCAGCGTATGAGGAAATGACGAAATTAATAGAGAAAGCCAGGAACAACGCATCAGCATATGAGAAGAGATCTGAATATTGTGATCGTGACCTATCGAAAGAAGACTTGCAGATGGTGACCCAATTAGATCCTCTACGAGTCTACCCTTATCGTTACCGTGCTGCAGGTATGACTCTCCTTTGAGCTTTTGCTTTTTTCTGTACTCTGATGAGTCTTTTATTTTCCACCGGTTATTTAAACAAGGAAATCAAACAGATGAGTCGGTATGAATATTTATCTTTATTTCTCTTCGACAACAAGAATTATTTGAACGTTCTGGGATATATCTGACATCCGAGTGTGCTTGATTTCAGTGTTGATGGATAGCCACAAGGAGAAAGAGGCGATAGCCGAGTTAACCAGAGCCATTGCATTTAAAGCTGACTTACACCTCTTGCACCTTCGAGCCGCCTTCCATGAGCACATTGGAGATGTCTCAAGTGCTCTCAGAGACTGCCGGGCCGCCCTCTCCCTAGACCCGAACCACCAAGAGATGCTGGAGCTCCACCGGCGCGTCTACAGCCAAGAACCATGATTGGAAACCATGGTTTCATGTTGTATGCTACACAACCAGATCCATGCAGCTGCCTTCATTTAGACTGTCTTGGTTCTGTATTCTTTCATGTTTATCTCCCTTTTTTTTATTTTTACTTTTCTTCATTGTAATTTATGTCTTAAATTTACAGTCCAGTTCTTAGTGTATGGTTCAATCAATCATCAAAGTCATGTTTAGAAATTTTGATTGTGAAGAAAATGAAATTGGCAAGGTAAATTGCTTGATGGAAGTCATGGAACTTTGTTGAACAAGACTATTGATTGAGTCCATCCTTCCATGGAAAAGATTACCTATTTTGACATGTTCATGAGTGTGCTCAAATGGAATGTCATTAGAAAAAAGTATTGCTTGCTCATTTAAGTTGAATTTTACAATGTGTCTGTAACTTTAAACAATGAAATTATGTCACAAAAGAAAAAAAAAAAAAATCAAATAATACATGGTTTTTTTTAGATTTTTAATGCACTGGTTTTTCAAGAATTGCGGGCTCTAAATCAGGGAAATCAGGGGAAATCAGGGTTTATGATTAGATATTGAGAGTTTTATCAAAATAGAAACAATTTATTTTAGTGACTTAAATCTCGATCATTTAATCAGTACTAAGTTGTTTGTAGACAACAAGTTAACTGGCCCAAATAAAGTTAACTTCAAATTTGTTTTCAGTTAACCATTTGATGTTAAGTACAATATAGATTTTTTTTAGGGTAAAACTATTCACCGGATGGGTTAATAAAATGAAGCTGAAAAAGGTTTAGAATAAAATAAATTTAATTTCGAAATTTGAAAGACAAGGGCGTTATGGGAAGGTGAAGTGGAGACAATGTAATGATTACCCATGACTTTCTACCTAGGTAGTCCGGACCGGACCTTTGAACCGGAGGAGGCCAAGGTTCAAGGGTCAAGAGGTCCAACCACGGTCGAACCGGGTCGAACCGGATTTAATAAATAAAAATATAAAATAAAATATATTAAATATTATATTAATTTTTAAATCAAATACACAACCTATATTAATTTTTAAATACAACCTATCAAACAAAAGTTACAAAACAAGTCTTGATTCCAATCATTCCACATTCAAAACACAACATTTAACAACATTTAATTAAACTAAATCCATATAAAAAGTATAAAACACTAAATAAAAATTAATCTCATCAAGTTTTTTTCTCAAACACTAAAATCAAATCCATAAAATTAAATCCATAGCTCATAACTCTCAACAAAAGATACATTTAGATAATACTATGCAATAAGCATGGTAAGAAAATTCAAAAATCGATAGTTTACATACACAAAAAGTTTTTCACATTGAAATAAAAATCACATAGGGCCATGGCCATGGCCCATTGGCTTTTTTTAATTCATTGTTGAAACCGGATGAACCCGGTCCGGTTCATCCGGTTCAACAATGATTTCCTCCGCCTCGGGTTTTTATAGAGTCGAACCGAACCGCCTAATGCTCGGAGTCTGATTCAACCGGGTTGGACCGGTCGGTCCAACCCGGTTCTGACTACCTAGCTTTCTACTGAATGGAGTTTGAAATCATTTGCTTATTTATTTATTTATTTATTTATTAAATAGGTGACAGAAGCCCTCATTTACCTGTTTATGTTATTTGCACCGAATAATAATTGATTTTCTCATAATTTAATTATTATATAAAATGAATAGCATATATTTACACGATAAGGAGCACATATATGTTAATATTTAATTTCTAGTAATTTAATTACTTTTGATTAATGTAGATAATATTTTAAAATATTTAAAAGTTAAATATATAAATTATTGAATCAATGTGATAATTGATTATATATATATATATATATATATATATATATATATATTGCATAAAGCAGATAAACCACTGATTTATTAAACGAGGTAAAGAACAAACAGAGCAAAACCACAAGGAAACAACAATTGGAGGTGAGAAACAGTCACCATGGGAAAGACTGAAAAGCCAAAAATAGCAGAGATGAAGCATTTGAAGAAGCGAAGTCCATCCTCTGGTATGCGAGATCTCCAACAGCTAAACGACGGAGCCGGTCAGCGTTTGGAATCTCTGGCCGGTCCAGGTTGACAGAAGGAGAGAACTGCTCCAGGGATAAGGAATGATCTGGATTGCCGGCAGAGATCGAACTTCTTGCGCTCATGAAGTTGAGAGCGCTTGATCCTCTGGGTGGCTTCTGGGTTGGATGCAACTTCTCTTGGATCCTTAGGATTTTTTTTCTTTGTGGATTGGGGAGGTTGTTGAACAAACCCAGCATCTTCATTCCAACGGGCTGAAGGTTTCTTTGGTCTATCACTTTTTCTTATTTTCCTTGGAGCATTAGAGAGTGATAGAGGGTTTGGAGACTGAGTTTCCACGGGGAACAGGATAATATTATTTTTCTCAGAAGTTGCTTCTTCTGTTTCGCTGTCCTCTTTATGTGAACCTAAGAGGAGATTAGTTGACTGGTCAACATAGTGAGCAGCGGGAGGTTGTTCAGGCTCCTGAATAGCAAAATTCTCCTCACCAAGAAATTGTTCATCATCTACTAGCTCGCGTGCAAAGTAATCTTCCTCTTCTCCCCAGTCAACAAGCTCTTCATCAGATGGATCTTCCAAGGGAATATCCTGAGTGGATGGCTCTTGAGAATAGAATTTCTTAATGTTAATGCTTGGAATTAGAGTCCATCCTTCATGAATAAAGATCCATTTATAACCTTCGGGAATTGCAATTGTTAGAGGAATTAATTGCAATGATTTGGTAAAATCTCATTGTTTGTTGATATAGTTGAAGTAATTGCAATTGTCGGAGGAATTAATTGCAATGATTTGGTAAAATCTCATTGTTTGTTGAAATAGTTGAAGTAATATTTTAAAGATTCTCCATACAAGCGGGAAGAAGCATAGGGCCTGTAATAGAAAGAGCATGATTAGCTACCAGCTTAGAAGAATTTGGTTGCTCAAGATTTGAGGTAATTGAATCAATTTTAGTAGAAGCAATGTTGGGATGCTTATATCAAGTCAAGATCACTTTAAATGGAGACGAATTTGAGCTTTTAGTGGGATTCTCATCCCTAGGCGGGATCAAATATTTAACTGTTTGGATAGTGGGATATTGTATTCCATGGATGGGGGATATCTATGGATGAAATATCCATGTTTAACTGTTTGGTTGGAGGGATTTAATAGTAAGGATAAAAATTGTTTGGTGTTTAGTTATAGAGATAAAGATATGTCAAATGGATATCCATTTTTGAATGTTTGGTTGGATGGATATGGGAGTGGTATGATAACCCTATCTATAAGGAGGTGAAGTTACCCCTCTATTTAATTAATAATTTTTTAAAATATCTTCAAATTATTTATTTAAATTTAATTAGTGGATGATAAGAGAAATTTATTTTTTTAAATATTTTAGGTAAGTATTTGATTTAAATAACAGATATTAATAGATACATTTTTTTATTTATTTAGCATGAAATATTTTTAATGGATTATTAATGAATAACATAGCAATTTATTATTTAACTTGATTTTTCGAATTGAATTTAATTAGTTTAAAATATTTAGATAAACATTTCAACTGTAATAATTGATAAACAATTAAATCATAATGTAAATGTTCATAATGTACATGTTGTGTCATCACCATTTAACAAGCGGTCAAGATAATTCTCTCTATACAAGACTCTACGGGAATTGGTTGCACGGTATACGCTGCGCTTACTTATATGTGTCACTATAATTCCCATAATTGTGGTTGTAATTGCTGTGACCTCTCGTAATTTCCGTGAGGTTTTTCTTTTATTCCTTTCCATGAAAAATCACCTACTTGATAAAAAAACAATAAACAATTGAAGTGGAAAGGAAAATAATGTTCATAAAACCCATTCATGACTCCCATTCCTTCTAGTAGGAACCAAGCTGATGAACAAGATCCAATTACGGTTCAAAACAAAAACACATTCCTAAATACTAGCAATACTTACTCTATGTTTTTTGCTTGCCAAATTGGTTTCAGGAACTTCAATCATGTCAATATAACAAAGAAGATTATGCTGGGTTGCCATTTGATTTTTTTGGTGGATATATTGGTTTCATTGGGTAGGGAAATGATAGAAATTCTCATGATTATGTAAATGATCAAGTATGGCATGCCAAACTAGCTTTGGAATGCAAGAAGGGAAATGATAAAAATTCTCATGAAAATATTTTTGGCAAGAAAGTAATGATTTTCAGAAAAATTAGCTTAATTACTGTGAATGAAATAATGGATGTGATGAGGATCCAAAAAAATTATATATATATATATATATATATATATATATAAGATGCAGTAATTAAGACAATATCAAATCTCAAAGATCATCATCATGCCACTAATCCATGTTAAGATGATTTTGCTACTTCCATCTTCTGAAACATTTCTAAGAACATAGCAACACAAAAATAAGACGAGATTAGATCCATCAAGGCATCAACTGAAACATTTCTAAGAACATACTTCCATCTTCTGAAACATTTCTAAGAACATAGCAACATTTCTGAAACATTTCTAATAGAGAAACTGATAATGATCCATTAAAGCATCAACCAAAATTTGAATGCATAGCAATTAATAAGTGATCAGGATTAGATCCAATTAAAAAACGTTACATTATGGGTATCCACAGAACTAGTTGAAAAGATAAAATGTTTCCCAATTAAAAACAAACAAGATGAGATTTTATTATTTTATTATTATTATTTTTTGAATGAAAAAGAAGAAGAAGAAGAAGAAGAAGAAGAAGAAGAAGAAGAAGAAGGAGAAGACTTGTAAAGGAATTGATGGATTTTGGGATGGTTAGGACCAACGAGGCGCTGTTGGATCCTGAGAGAAGAACGACAGTTCATTCACTGCCGCCGCCGCTCGAGATTTTGGAGCTTTGAGAGTCAGTGAGTCGATGAGTTTATCACGATGTGGTATGGGATGGAGATGGATGGGAGAGGGATGAACAATGGATGGGAGAAGGATGAAAGAGGAATATATCACGGGATGAGCAGCGTCTTATCGATTTGGAGGGACACCACTCATCCAGTTTTCATGGATGGGGGCCATTGACACAACATGCATGGTGCCTAATGATTTTAAGATCTTAAATTTAAATATTGAAAGTAGTTTTATTTAGTATTTTGTAATTATCTTAGATTTATTAGTTAGTTTATTATCAAGTAATTTGTAACTATTTTAGTTTTATTTACTATTTTGTCTTTAGTTTAGGTCTCTATAAATATTGTTTTAGGGTTTTGTGGAAGGGGATCGATAAGTTGAAAATTGATTTTCTTCTTTACTCTTCTTTAAGTGTGAGTTCTTGGATTAGAACTGGGTATTCGTTGCGTCAGGTGGTCAGGAGGCTAGAGCCCCTATGGGGAATGAAGCGTTGAAACGATTGGAGTGACGTTTGGAGCAACGGATGGATCTCAGATTCTGGTGTTTTGATAAGCGCTTTGAAGAAATTGTAGATCGTCTGGATGCTCTACAAATTGATGCATACAAAAGACAGAATGACAATAGAAGAATAGGGGTGGAGTTGGCCTGTGGTGTTCCTATTAACAGACGTCGTCCTGCCCCTATTCATAGACAATATATGTATGATGAAGATTCAGAGGAAGAAAACAATTTTGGACCAAATTGGTTAGGATGTCATCGACCATATGAAGGCCATAGGGCGAGAAATAATTATTGGTGCGTTGAAAGGGATGTTGGAGATTTCAGATTAAGGGTGGATATCCTGTCTTTCAACGGAAGCTTGGCCGTGGAAGAATTTTTGGATTGGATTACAGGTGACTACATGGAGACCCTTCCAGAGAAACGAGTTCTATTGGTAGCATGCCGTTTGAAATGGGGAGCATTTGCATGGTGGGAACGAATTCAATCCAGGTGATAATGGGAAGGTAAAGGTCTTGTACAAACTTGGTACAGAATGAAATATTCATTGAAGAGGGAGTTTCTGCCCCCAGATTTTGAGCATATTTTGTTTCAGCAATACCATCTTTGTTAATAGGATAGTCGGTCTGTCCATGAATACACTATTGAATTCATGAGACTAGTTGAGAGAAACAACCTTCTTAAGTCAGAAGGGTAGCAGGTTGAAAGGTATTTGGAGGGGTTGAGGCCAGCACTCAGAGACAGAATCGGTGTACAAGTTATTTGAACCTTATCTGAGGCGAAGAATATAGCCCTAAAGGTAGAGTTAATGCAACAAGAGCTAGGTTAGAGGAACTGTGAAGATTACAAAGCCATAGAGTCCATAGAAGAGTTTGAAGATTGTAGCAATAAGAACAACAACCAATATAGACAAGTAGAGACGGTAGATAAAGAAGGGAAGGATAAAGAGGTAAGAAGAATAGAAAATCCATATGCTAAACCTACTATGGGGAAGTGTTTCAAATGTAATCAACCAGGACACAAATTAAATGAATGTCCCTTGAGGAAGACTGTGAATATTGTAGAGAAGAATAAAGAGATTATTTGTGAGCCAGATGGTGATGAAGAAGAAGAATTTGAAGCAGAAGAGAGGTAAGTTCATCTTTTAAGGCGCATAATGTCAACTACCAAAAGCCATCAATTGATTAAAAATAAGGTGTTTAATACTATTATTGATAATGGAAATTGTGAAAAAGTTGATTGGAAAAATGCTGATGAAATAAATAAGACCAATGAGAAGGATTTCTCGGAGCATCTCAAAGAATCCAAGCTAAGAATGTGGTTATTTTTGAAGAGGAAAAGGAAGAAAGCTACTAAATGGGAAGAATTCAAGAACAAGAAATTTAAATTTTGGAATGGGGATGGTTTGCTGAAATATTCAATTACAAGCTTAATTGCCCAGATTAAAACTCGAGGTCGAGTTTCTCGCGAGTGCGGTGAATGACGCAGCATGGTGCCTAATGATTTTAAGATTTTGAATTTAAATATTCAAAGTAGTTTTATTTAGTATTTTGTAAATATCTTAGATTTATTAGTTAGTTTATTATCCAGTAATTTGTAACTATTTTAGTTTTATTTACTATTTTGTCCTTAGTTTAGATCTGTATAAATATTGTTTTAGGGTTTTGTGGAAGGGGATCGATGAGTTGAAAATTGATTTTCTTGTTTACTCTTATTTGAGTGTGAGTTCTTGGATTAGAAGTAGGTATTCGTTGCGTCAGCCATCCCCATCCAGGTTCATCAGGGAAACTAATTAAACAACCAGATGGGCTTGTAGCCCTAGATATCCCATCCCCATCCCAGGATACCTAGGCTGCGAGCCTCATTGGTTTGGACCAATTTAGTGTTGAAATCTTAAATGTTTGAAATCAATAAAGAAGCATTAATTAATGATGATTCATCTCGATGAGCAATCAATGGATCAGATCTCCGGGTGGAGCCGATGTCTGCATGGCGCCAAATCCATAGTCAGAGACCTTATCTCGAGGCGCGAGAGTGGTTGTTGAGTGATCCACTACCATTTCATTGCTGTTGGTGAATAGTGCATCCCCTTCCTCGTATCTTCCGCCAGAAAGCTGAGGAATCTGGGGGACCACTTCCGTTCACTGATTGCTGAAGTTCCGATTTTTCTCAGTTAGTGGCCGACCTCCAAGCGAACCTGTTATCTCCGAAAAACTGTAATGAGAGCTCCGTCGATCCTCTATCTCTCACTCGGTTGGACAAGACCAGTGCCATGCTCCACGGTCTTGCCAAGAGGCTCGAAGGAAGGAGGTCCAATAATATAAGCTTTACCTTTAGCATCTTGAGGGATTTGATGAGTATTGCGAAGCTATGGATCTAAGAGAGGTTGCACCCGAGAAATATTAGAATCCTCAGTCGGAGAAGAAGAAGACCCAGCTTTGTTCTTCAGAGATTTTGCTTGCTGTTTCACGTCTTGCACAATCCTGGATCTTAGCACTGGAATACCATCATCTTCCATATGAAGTTTGAATCTTCCAACTCCCATGTCGATGATCATCTCCATGGAAAGACTGTTGAAGTTTTTAACCTCACAAGAGCTCGCAGATGCTCCAGTGATATATCCTCCTTCTTTTGTACGTAAATAAGTTCTCCGAGTGGCTGGAAAACTTCGATGAAGCTATCCCAATTCCAACAATGGAGTGGGAGGTTAGACATCCTCACCCAATTATAGTTCGTGGGAACCAAACTCCGGCGACAAATGGGTTAAACCAATCGTATAATGACCTAGGCTGGTGTTTAAAGTTAAAGGGCTCATCTTCACCACTGCAATTGCAACTCTCGCCCACACTATGGACAGGATGAAATCATTCTCATACGATGTTAGGTTTTTGCATTGATCTGAGTGGATTTGTTGAGGAATAACTGCAAGCAAAGATCTAACGCTTGCCTTTCCGGTGAGAACGCGAATGATGATCATTCATTTGAGATCCTCTTTAGATTGAATGATGGCTTCTGAAATTGGAAGATAGACTCTGAGGGAGGAGATTGAAGAACATGGTAGATGAGAAGAGACATGAAAAGAGGTTTGGGTTTTGATCTCTCCGAGGAAGAAAACTTTTTTGATCTTATTTTATTTTGTTTTTGAGTAGGTGGGAGAGATCGAAAAGGACATCACGTGGCAAATACCCTAAGCCGGAGCACTGTCGGCAGGTTAGCAGGTGCCGGCATTCGTCTGCTTTGTGACTGTGCCGTAAACATCTTTTGCAGACGTCGTTGATATCTGGTGACTGGCAACGTTTCAGCCAGCGGGTTAAACCCATCTACAGTAATCATCGCTTGAGAGGGTGGAGTGGGCTCTGAAGGTGGGCTGCGAGCCATCTTCGTGAGTTCTTGTTTAACCATGAAAAACTTGAGCTTTCCACAAATATTAAAGTTATTATCAAAATTTTTAAAATAAAAAATATTATTATAATAAAATATTTTTTTTACTGTTGTTAGAGTTATTTAATCTCATCAATACCTGCTTTTTTTTTTTTTTATAAATATCATACCTTTTATTTTTAATTACTTAAATAAGTAAATTTTAAAATATTTACGCAATTAGGCAAAACGGTAACAAAGTCACCGTTTTGCATAGTTGAGCTTAAAAAAGTTTAAATGTGTTACCATTGTTTGTGCAATACGGTAACACATTTACCCTTTTTTTATTTTTTATTTTTATATCTATTGTATATATATATATATATATATATATAATGGAAATGAACAAAAAGTTCCTCCAAAGTTCAGGTATTCACAGAAAGACCTTTCTAGTTTGAATATTCACAGATCATCCCTCCTTTTCCGTACATATGAATATTTGCTCCTTGCGGTTGCTAACTCCGTGATTTTTGAGGAGAAAAGACCGAAATGCCCCGCCAGTTACATCAATGATGTGTTCTCTCTCCACATTGGGAAGTTACAGGTTAAGCGGCCATGAATCCCGAGAGGGAAGTCTTGGTTCCTATGCGCGCCTTCTCTCAGTTGCCCCTTCACATTTTGAGACTTGCCCCTTCAGATGCTGAGACTTACACACATTAAAGCCCTATGTTCAACTGAAGGTATAGAGAAGAAGTTTGCTAGAGCTTTCCCGGGTCTTCATTGTTGTTTCCTTGACACCATCTCCATACTCTTGAATCAGAGAACATGAAGGTATTAATGGAAGGTTGTAGGGTTGTTTACATCACTGTTTTGGGTTTCTAGGGTTTTGTAATTGAAGGTTTTTAATTTTTGTTTGTTGTGTATGATCCAGGCTTAAATTTGGAAAGTTGTCGTTCTATCTCGAATGATAGATGATGTTTATAAACGTTTGGTTTTAGTTTTAGCTTTGTCTTTTTTTGCCCGTGTTGTTTACCCCTTAAATTAATAGGTTTTCATTTAAATAAATGTGTTTCCACTTATAATTTCTAGTTTCCGCTTAAAACTTATTGATAGTTCGTTAATCCTTTCGTCTTGGTGAAGGTATTGGACATATGGTAACCGACTTTGTAAACGGTAGGTGTTATTTGGTCTATATAGTGGAAACGATTGCTGAGTTAAGACAAAACATGAGTTCTAGAAATTTGTAAATCATCCGGAGTACTCCTTTCGCATCGTTAATGGAAATTGAGTCTGTACTACAAGAGAGGAGATTGCTCGATGCTCTGTTGCAGAGATACGATGATCGCTCCCAAAAATTTAAAATTGGTGAGAGCTTGTTGATGTTTAGGCCTGAAGATGTATCCATTATTCTTGGTCTCAGATGTGATGGGGACGCAGTGGTTATCAAAAAGAAAAAGCCACATTCAGAATTTGAAGAAAAATATTTCTCAAAAACCTATGAAAGACATAGGGAAGCTATAAAAAAAAACTCTTAGCACATTAGTCCGGAAGAGGGGAGAAGAAGAAAACTTTGTGAAGATATTGTTGGTATTCATCATGGGGACCATGCTTTTCCTAAACTCATCATGTTTTGTTCCCAATTGGCTTGTAGACTATGTAGACGATCTTCCCACAATGCAGCACTATGCATGGGCGCAAGCCACACATAAGTGGCTCATGAATGACGTCCCGCAAATGGCCACCAGAGTTCAAGCAAGATGCTCTGGTGAGAAGACAAACACTTAAACTTAAGCGAAATCATTGAAACTTAATCGGAAACATTATAATTTAATTGTAAACGATGTAACTTAAGCGGGAAAACTTAAAATTAAGCGGTAACAATTAAAATTAAGTGAAAACATTAAAACTTAATCGGGAAAATTATAATTTAATCGTAAACGATTGAAGTTAAGCGGAAACAATTAACATTAAGGGAAATCATTGAACTTAATCTGGAACAAATAAATTTTAAGCGGGAAAAAATAAATTTAAGCGAAATTGTGTGTACTTTATCTAGTCTATCATGTTTGTGACAGGGAGATGGCGTGCCTCTTTTATCCATGCATTAAACGACTCCACCACGTTTGAGTACATCTTCCCCCATCTCTCACCTTTGAACATGTAGTTCGGCCAGTGCGCCAGATCGGATTTCTGCATCAACCATTAATGTGCTTTCGCTGATGTGTTTAACAGATTGGCAATAGTGTCATCGAATTCTTTTTCAGCACATGAAAATGCAATTCTCGATAATATATACCAGTACCTTTCTTTCAATGACTTGCCAAGTCTGACATTTGCTTTCATGAAGTTTGCTTCCAAGTGGCGCAAACAATATGCATGCGGTGAGGAAGGGAATATCTTCGCGACAGCATTGATAAGGCCCTTGGACCTATCAGATATAAATGTAATAAGTTTCACATATTCGTCATCATTGTATATAGTATCTCCAAGCTTTGACAAGAACCACGTCCAGTTCTCATCCGTTTCATTATCTACGATTTCAAATGCCACATGAAAAAAATCATCGTTCCCATCTTTTCCCGTTGCACCTAACAAAGTTCCCCCGTATTTACCGAGCAAGTGAGTTCCATCCAGGTATAGCAATGGCCTACATCCTGTCTTGTAACCAATGATACATGCTTTGAAGGTAAAAAACGCACGTTTGAAACGGGGACCGTCATTCTCTACGATAGCAACGTTACCAGGGTTTGTCACTAACACTTTCTTCGCGTACCACATCAATAAATCATAGCTCGCCACCTCACTCCCATGGAGAACATCCTTGGCGACCTCTTTCCCTAGCCAAGCTTGTTTATGGGATAAATAGACACCATGGTCTCGCAACATATCACGCTGAATGTCAATAGCCCTATACAGGGGACGGTCCTTCAGCTTTTGTATGACATGTGCACTCACCCACTTTTTTGATGCCTTGGGATGTGAGGACGTGCCAATACCGCCACCACATGTGTGTGTGGGATACAACGTCTTGATCCTAAATGTCTGGTGATTACCTTCCATGAACGTGTGGATATGCCATTCACAACCTTCAGCAGCGCACTTCACAGTCACTCTCTGCTTGTCATTCTTGATGAATGTAAAGTTAAAATTGCGTTTGATAGAAAAATTCCTAAGTGCATCCTTAAAATGTTCACTGTCAGAAAACTGATCACCGACTTCCATTGAAACAATCTCATGATCTTCTGATGAAGGCCGGATGGATAGAACCCCCGCAGGTTGTTAATGGGGTGGAAATGTGCCCCTGTTGAGTGATATACTCTCCGAAAATGAATCATTGTAGTGTACAAATCGGATAAGTTCAAGTGAAATCATGGCACTTTTATGCGCAATCAAACAACTTTAAACGAAATCGGATAAATTTAAGTTAAATCGGACAAGTTTAAGCGAAATCAGAAAATTTTACGCGAATCAAAGAAGTTTAAGCGAACTCGAAAATTTTTAAGCGAAATCGGATAAGATTAAGCGAAAACATAAATTATTACTCGTAAACGGGGAAATTTAAGCGGAAATATATAATGTTCACAAAAAAGAAGGGTTTTGTTGAATTAAAAATTAAAAATAATAATAAAAAAAATTAAAATAATGGTTGGATATGAGCGGGACCGAACCCCGTGACTCTCGCATCTAAAGCGAGTGCTCTTCCATTTAAGTAGAGTTTAAGCGATATCGGTTAATGTTAAGCGAAAACAGAAATTTTTAAGTAGAAACAGACAAATATAAGTTGAAATAGATAATGGTAAATGATAACTCCATAAATTAACCGGAAAGTGCATACAATAAGTGACAACTCTATATACTATACGAGAAATATTATTTATGAATAAGGACATAATGCAGAAGAATGAAATAAAATGACTACACATCAAGCAAGGAAAGGATATTTACGATGGGAGTGAAGAACACAATGGCTTGTACGTGTACAACATTTGCATCTGCATCAACAATAAGGTCAACGGCAGCGCTGTTTAGTATTTGATATATTTGGCACATACACTTGAAGTCAATTTCAGAATCAATGGGACAAATAGTTCGGGTTGCATCGGATGTGACAAACTTCACTTTCACAATAGCAATGTCAAGCCCCCATCTTTGACATATCTCATCTAGAATTGACTCCCAAGGAGTTAACACTGAACTGGAGGACTCGACCCTCCCATCTATACCTAGCAACTGCGCAAAAGGTATCTATTGGCTGCTTGCATGAAGAAAGCATGGTCAACAATTGCATGACCACAAAAAATAAAACCAAAATGAGTGTGGAGAAGCTCACATGAATTGTCTTTCAAGTGAAGAAATATTCAAAGTACAAGAGTGCAAAATAAAACCAAAACAATGGGGAAGAGACAAATATATCTATCCTGCGTAGATGGAAACAAAAAAACCAACAAAAAGGATGATGGAAGAAGAAAGCAGCTTGGGTTAAAGAAGCATATAAAGTTAAAATTGACAACCGTACTATTTTCCAAAAAGTTGAATATTGCATGAAGTTAACTAACGGAGTTACACCAGGTGACCAAGCCGTCAGTAAAATAAAAAAAGAGGGACTGTCTGTCAAATTCAAATGTCAGAGGGACTTTCCGAAAAGTTTTGAAACTTTTAGGGACTAAAAAATAATTTTTCCTAAAATAATATATATTCTGAAAGGAAAAAGCCTCATAGATCCTCAATTGAACCTCCTCCTCCTTCAAAGAACCTCAATATGACCACCAAATAATACAAAATACTTGTATACACTATGATCTTAATCTCTAAATCAACTTCTCTTTGTTTCTTGAAATGTGCACCATTGTGATTCAATGTTTCTTCCCACCTGACTTGGTCTGCCATTGATCTCTAGCACTAAGCAGCAACATTCATGGAGACTAGTTCATAGAGAAGAGCTGGTAATTCTTCTAGTGTGTTTTTCAGGATTTCCTAGCTTTGCAAGCTGAGATCAATGGGAGTGTTTTCATTCACTGAAAGCAGGAAACCAACACATTAAGCCATTGGAAGAGACTTTGGGCGAGTTTGTGCTATTTTCTAAACTTTTCTCCAGTATTTTTGATTTGAAGTGTGCTTATATTGAACTTCAGCAAGCTCACATCTCTTATGAGCTTTGAAAACAATAAAGGCTGCTGATGAAGTTCTTGTGTCTCAGTTGGAGTTGGATTGCAGGAATGTAGAAATGATGAAGTTTGTTGAGAATGGTGTTTGTTGTGTTTATAAAGCATTAACGGCAGGTATTTTCTCTAATGTCTTTGGATTGTCATATAAATTTGTTCATGGTTTTGCAAAGCTTGTTATTATATATATATATATATGATGGATATAAATTTTTTTTTTTAAAAAAAAACGGTAAATGTGTTACTTTTTTTAGTTCAACTATGTAAAACGGTGACTGTCACTGTTTTGCCTAATTGTGTAAATATTTTAAAATTTATTTATTTAAGTAATTAAAAATAAAATGTATAATATTTATTTAAAAAAAAGCTACACATACTTATCTTTAAAAAAGCTTAAAGTATATTAAATATAAATACAGTAGCTACATGACAAAAGAACCCAGAGGTCACAAAGTCACGTGCATGCTCAATCATTCAAGTCCAAGGAAACAGTGACGAGGTTTCCCAAACGTTCTGGAACTCTCCACACATCCTCCGGTGAGCTCGATGTCCACGTTATGGCCCCAGCCCATGCGATTCCAACGCCATCCACGTCACAACAATCTTGTGTCCCTCTCTCGTCGCTGACGTGGCCTCTTCTTCTCCACCAATCACAACCCCATCTCACCTAACTCCTCTATAAATTCCAACCCCGGCCACATTAATTAATTCATACTCTCATTCTCATATTACAGAAAAGCTCAAACCCATCTATCTGTTCCCTGCTTTCTTGCTCTCTAGAGTTTGCTTCTTATCAAGTGTGAGAATGGCCACATCAGCAACAGTGCAGTCCTACATGGCCATTTTTAGGCCACAAGTTGGTGCAAAGAACCACTTGGCAACACTGTCTTCTCTTCACCTGCTTCCATGTCAGCGTGTTGCTGGTGCCACTCTTGTCCGATGCCAAGCAGAAGTGAGCAAAATATTAAATAAAAAAAAAAGCAAAATATCATTGCAGTAGTTATTTACGTTATTTTACTTATTTTATTTATTTATTATTTATTTTTTAGCCGGAGAAGCCTGCGGTGGAGACAGAAACCCCAACGCCACAAACTGTGCTTAAAACTGCAACGCCAACAGCAACATCACCTACACCAAAGCCAACGGCCAAGGTGAATCGTGTCCCACCACCTATTCAAGGATGATAAATTTGTTAATTTTCAAATAAGTCAACTTAAACTTTGTTAATTTTTATTTGGAATATATATATATATATATATATATATATATATACACGTTGGTTCTTGAAAACCACATATTTAAAATTAGTTCAAACAAAATACTAAAACTCTATTAATTTTTTTTTTTTTGATAATATTTTTATATATAAAAATTTAAATCAAAACCACGTATTTAACAATTTAAATTTCTATTAGTTGAACAAATTTTAACAATGAATTGTACGTTAGTTAATATTAAAATAATTTATAAAATTACCAAGAATACAATATTATCCAATATTAAATTTGGGGTAGGAGAAGTTTCTTTTTCCATCTTCCCCTTTAAACAACTTGAACGCTTCAAAAATTCCACAAAGAGAAAAAGGAACAGCTATCATAAACCAACTTTAATTTATATGAAAAGAAGTTAACAAGAAAAGAGTGGCAGGTGAGCACAAAATTCTCAGACGTGTTGGCATTCAGTGGGCCGGCGCCGGAGAGGATCAACGGACGGCTGGCAATGATCGGGTTTGTGTCGGCGTTGGCGGTGGAGGCAGCAAGAGGCCAAGACCTGGTAGAGCAGCTGATGAACGGAGGCTTACCATGGTTCCTTGGCACTGCTGTACTGTTCTCTGTTGCATCCTTGGTTCCACTCTTCAAGGGTGTCACCGTGCAGTCCAGGTCCGGCGATCTAATGTCCTCTGACGCCGAGCTCTGGAACGGCCGGTTGGCCATGCTCGGCCTGGTCGCACTGGCTTTCACTGAATATTTGAAAGGTGGTCCTCTTGTTTGAGTTCTTGCACTTGAGAGAGACTTTTATGTTTGTCTCTGTGTAATTGTGCGTGCTTTGTAAAATGTATTGTTTTGTTGCGTTATAATGTAATAGTTATTTTGGGGAATTTTCATCTGCATAAAAAGTTAATACTGTATTTTAAAGTTTTTTAAAATCTTTGAAATTTAAAACGGGGAAGTTCCTGATTTGTTTTTAATTATATGCTATTTTCATTTGTTTTTGTTTTTTTACTTTTAAAAAGTATTGTTTTATTTTTAAAAGGTATTTGGTCATAATTGATAGACAGATTATGACGTTCTCATTTTTATTGAAATTAATTATAAGTTAATTAATGATAAAAATCAAAAGAATGGTGGAAATTTAAAATGAGAAGATTTTTTTTTTTTTGATAAAGTGGATAAATCATAAATACATTAATAAAAAAATCAAGAGTTTACAAAACTAGTAAAAACAGATAAACTAGAAGCTTATAAAATCAATAAAAACAGACAAACAAAAACACAAAAGAAGAATTTGTTATTTACTTTTTTTATTTTGAATCGATGTATTTATACAAATTACATAAACAATTTTTATAAAAAATTAAATAGCAAATTTTATTCAAATTTAATTTAAGGGGATATACTTAAACTATATCTTATTTTAAACTTATACTTACTTTTATGATTATGCTATCTCATGTAATGATGGTAATTCATTATGTTTTCTAATGCTCCTCCATGATCTCTCCATTTGCCACCAAAAGTATAATTTGAAATTTTATTTTTTTAATATTTGTTAGTGTTTCTGATATGTATTTTGATAAATTGTATTATTTGTCACACATGATAAATTGTTCTGCTAGAAGAGTACTAGATTACAAATAGGTATAATACCCAAATTGGTTCCTTTATTTTTCTCTTTTTCCTTTCGGTCTTTCTACTCAGAAATGCTCCTGACTAATTCCTCTACTTTTGAAAATGTGCCCACTTAGAGAGAAATGCTCTCAACTGGTCTCTCTACTTTTGAAAATGGGACTAAGTGGAGGGACAAAGTGGACCTATTTTTAAAAGTGGAAGAACTACTTGGGAGCATTTCTCTCTAAATGGACACATTTTCACAAAAAGAGAGATTAGTCGGGAGCATTTTCGAGTAAAGGGACTAAAAGGGAAGAGAAAAAAAAATAGAGGGACCAATTAAGGTATTATACCTTAAAAATAAGGTAAATTTAAATCAAAGGCTAATTTAGGTAATTGTTGGGAAGAGCTAAACTTGGTAAATTGATGAACCCAAGGGTCGGATACACATCCCAAAAAACCGGCCTGATGGTGAGGGTTAGCCCAACCCGGAGAAGAATTCTAAATTAGCATAGGGTTATTGAACTAAACTTCGTAGATTGATGTACACGGGTCGGATCCACATCCCCATAAGACCGGTCTGATGGTGAGGGTCAGCCCAACTCTTATATACATATGAAAACTTCTTTTCCTAGCCGATGTGGGACTAATTTTGGATTGTCACTATTCATTCTTGAACCGATAACCATCTTTTGACTAACCTAGCCTTCTCTGTCCATTGTGACTAACAAGGGGTAGTACAGAAATATTCACTTGTCCCCAAGGTCTTCCATGAATTCTTGATATACGTACATTTTCTTTTTATTATCAATGGATAGATCTCTTTACAAAAATCACTATTTATATACCTGGTATTAGTCATAATTTACAAGAATATTATGTAGTATTAGTAAGAGGAGGAAAGGCCTCAAGGAACTTGACCACAGCCCATGGACAGCTCATTAGGCCATGCCTAGCAGGGGCCCATGTCCCCCTATCCACATCATACTAGCTCTGAAAAGCACCAATGATGCACACAAAGATCATTAGCCCAACCCTTATATACATATGATAACTCCATTTTCATGCTGATGTGGGGCTAATTTTGGGCTTCCCCTGTTATATCTTGCAACATACATTGCAATTAAATTTAAAAAATCATTGGTAATGCTATTCTTGGAAGGTGCTTTAGTTGGCAGATCAAGACCAAGTTTAGATGATTGAAGAATTTATTAAAGACCGGTGCAGTTAATTGAAGATTTGATTGAAAGCCATTTTTAAATGCATGATTGGAGATCGAATTTGGCTAATTGAAAATTGATTGATGAAGATTACATGAGAAGTCAAGTATGGAAAAGCCCCTAGTATGGGTGTGTGTGAAGACCCAAAAGGGTTCTTGTTGGCATGATGTGAAGTTCAACTAGTTGCTCATATTGGTCGAGATAAGGAGGATTGAACGGTATGCGACTCAAACTCAATTGGAAGAATTGGAGGTGCTCGAAGATCAAATTGTAACCAGGTTGTAATTGAGTGGGTGTTAGCAGGTGGTTCAAGTTGTAACTCAGTTGTAATAGAGTGCATATTTTTAATTAGATTTTTGGTTTGTTTCCTAAATTTAGTTTTTTTTTCATGTTAAATTGATTTTTGTTTTTAGTTTTTGGTAGGATTAGTATCATTGCCTCTTACTAAATGTGTTTATTGATTTTATGAATTAAGAATAAATTTGGTAGTGAAATTAATGTAAGTATATCCATGTGTAAATGTTTTAAATCTATTTACTTTTGATTCATTTATTTATTTTTTAAATTAATTTGTATTTTGTTTAGGAAATGAATCATGCAATTATTGTTGAGGTGTTTATAATTCGGAGATCTTCACTGTTGTACTATCCGTATATTTTGAAACATTTAAATTGTATAATTATATTAGGAGAAACATAACAACTTTAGTTATTTTGATATTTGATATCTGCCATTCAACACTATGAATTTTCATTTTTTTACACATAGAAATTTTATTTTTGATTATTTTACTTTCCAAAACATGAAGTATGTTAGGAAATTAATCTTCCGTATCTTCCATATTAAGAATAGAAGATTTGTATATACTATTGTAATCACTAATTTATAGTTAACAGCCTGATTTGTTGCTAATCAGTTACTGATTTGTAGGGATGCACAGATCTTTCTCTGTATATATATGTTCATCTTTATCAATGATAATATACAATTCATTCTTCTCTTTTTCATGGTATTAGAGAGAGACTAAGATCCTGACTCATCATCGCTGCACCTTAATCTTTCGTGTAGCATCTTTTTTTCAATCATCATGGCCGGTGAAGATTTGCCTCCACCATCTTCTCATCCTGCTTATCCTGTCAAGAAAAGTGGCACTTTTGAAATTTCTGCAGATTCCTTAAAGGCAGATTTCTCAAATCCTTATTTCACTCACCACTCAGACAATCCAGGTATGATTCTAGTCTCCAAATCCTTGAATGGGGACAATTACTCTGGTTGGAAACGGGCTATGACGCTGGCCTTAAACTCCAAAAACAAACTCGGGTTCATTAATGGTTATATCAAAGCTCCTTTAGAAGAAATTAATCCTGAAGGCTATGCTGTTTGGTCTCGGTGCAATGACCTGGTCTATTCTTGGATCATCAATACTCTTGATCCAGAAATTGTAGACAGTGTGATATATTATCCCACTGCTCATGAAGTTTGGGAGGATCTTCGTGAGCGATTCTCTCAAAGCAACGCACCTCGAATCTTTGAGATTCAACGAGATATAGCTTCTCTTCGACAAGAACAACTCTCTATCTCTGCTTACTATACCAAACTGAAGAGCTTATGGGATAAATTGGCCACATATTCAGATGCTTCATATGGAACACAAGCAGATCAACAAAAACTGATGCAATTCTTGATGGGTTTGAATGAAACTTATAATGCAATTAGAGGTCAAATCCTCTTGATGAATCCTTTGCCCTCAATCCGACAAGCTTACTCACTAGTCACCCAAGAAGAAAAAGGCAGCATCCCTCGCTCGGTGATCTCACTCGGCGATTCAAGTACTAGCACCGCAGCTATGGCAGCAATTCACAGCAAGACGACTCCTTCTACAACAATAAAAACTGAGCAACAATTACAAAGTTTTAATGGATCTCCTCCTCAAGCACGGGAATTCATAGGACGCCAAGATAAAGATCGACGTCATGGTTCCGGAAGAGGTCGCCCTATATGCAAATATTGTGGAGATTTGGGCCATTGGGCCCAAAAGTGTTTTAAGCTACATGGATATCCACCAGGCCACCCAAAATCAAAGAAGAATTTTAGCCAAAATTCAAATAGGGATATTCATTCGGCTAACCATGTTTCTGAGGCATCAAGCCAGCATGAAGGTAGGCCTGCAGTTGCTTTGTCTGAAGCCCAACTCAAACAGCTTTTGTCACTTCTCAATAATCAAGGTGAAGGCTCTAGTTCTAAAGTGAATGCAGTAACAAAGTCAGGTTTGTCCACTGTCACTTCCCACAATTGGATTATTGATAGTGGGGCGACAAACCACATTACTTCTTCATCTAAGTTATTGCACACATATACAAATTGCTCATTATCACCAGTATTATTGCCTAGCGGAGAAAGGGCAAATATTGTTGTGAAAGGATCTTTGCCTCTAAATTCTGTATATTATCTGCATGATGTGTTATCTGTGCCTACATTCAAAGTCAACTTGATGTCCGTGGGTCAGTTGACTAGAGGCTTGAATTGTTCCGTGACGTTCTTTCCTTATTGGTGTATTTTGCAGGATCTGGCTACGAGGAGGACGATTGGTTTGGGTAAACAATGTGACGGATTGTATTATTTGATGGCACTAGCAACAGATATCTCCTCATCCTCAAACCGATCAGTCTACAATCTCACCATCTCACCCACCGACCTCTGGCATAATCGGCTTGGCCATGTCTCACCATCTCGTCTGAGGTTCCTTGCCAAGAACTTTTTAAATTTTTCTGTTGAGTCAAATAATGCTTGTCCTATTTGTCCTTTGGCTAAGCAAAGTCGTCTACCTTTCAATACCAGTATTATTTCTTCTATAAAACCTTTTGAGCTTATTCATTGTGACATTTGGGGGTCGTTATCGCCACCCTTCTTTTCTCGGTGCTTATTACTTTCTTACCATTGTTGATGATTATACACGCTTTTACATGGATTTTTCTTGATGCGGCACAAAGATGAAGCACAATCTCTTTTAAAACGGTTTTTCAGTTATGTTCTCACTCAATTTGATTCTCGCATCAAAACTTTTCGAAGTGACAATGGTGGAGAATTTCTCTCACTTCGTTCTTTTTTTAATGATCACGGTGTCATCTTTCAACATTCTTGTGTTTACACACCTCAACAAAATGGGGTTGTAGAACGCAAACATCGTCACATATTACAAGTTGCTCGAGCTTTGAAATTCCAATCCCAACTCCCTACTCAATTCTGGGGAGAATGTGTTTTAACTGCTATCCATATCATCAATCGACTCCCTTCTCCTATTCTCTCTTTCAAAACTCCGTTTGAACTTCTTTACTCAAGGTCACCTTCTTTTTCTCATCTCCGTGTTTTTGGGTGTCTAGCCTATGCTACTAATGTCCATCCTTCCCATAAGTTTGACCATCGCTCTTTTCCTTCAATTTTCGTCGGCTATCCTGTCGGCCAAAAAGCTTACAAACTGTTTAATTTATCAACCAAAAAGTTTTTCATTAGCCGTGATGTCATATTCCATGAATCCATTTTTCCTTATAAGTTGACCAAGACCAATTCTACTATCACACCTTCCACTAATAATTCTGGCCCAATTCCTTTGGTGGCCGACGACACCATTGACCCAGCTTTCGAGTCCAATCCCTGCACATCATTCTTTTGTTGCTCAAATTAGTCAACAAACAGAACCCAGTGGTTATTATGAGGCTGTAGTTCATCCTGAGTGGCAGGTGGCCATGCAATCTGAATTGGAGGCTCTCCGAGTCAATGGCACCTGGACTTTGATGCCTCTTCCTTCCGGCAAGAAACCCATTGGCTGTCGTTGGGTCTACAAAATCAAGCACAAATCTGATGGTTCCATTGACAAATACAAAGCACGATTAGTGGCCAAGGGTTTTACACAATTGGAGGGTGTGGATTATCAAGACACTTTCTCTCCTACTGCGAAACTTGTTTCAGTCCGCTGCTTGCTTGCTCTCGCCGCTACTCATGGTTGGTCTCTTCACCAACTCGATGTCAATAATGCCTTCCTCCATGGTGATCTTCATGAAGAAATTTATGTCTCCACCGCCGGGGCTTCGAAGACAGGGGGAGGAACATTTATTTTGTCGGCTCCATAAATCTCTCTATGGTCTGAAACAGGCCTCACGCCAATGGTTCTCAAAATTCTCAGAGGCTATTCGATCATTTGGATATGTGCAATCCAAAGCCGACTATTCTTTGTTCACTAAAAGAGAAGGCAAGTCTTTCACTGCTATTCTAATTTATGTTGATGATATTCTGATTACTGGAAATGATCCAATTAGCATTGCTATAATTAAGAAATCTCTGCATGACCATTTCCGCGTCAAAGATCTTGGTGAATTAAAATACTTTCTTGGCATTGAAACTTCCTCATCTAGGAATGGAATCTTTGCTTCCCAACGCAAATATGCTCTAGAGATTATTAAGGATACAGGATTATTGGGTGCATCCCCTGTTGATACTCCTATGGAGCGAGGTCTGAAATTATCTGATAATAGTGACTTGCTTAAAGATCCAGGCCAATATAGAAGATTAGTTGGGAGGTTGATATACCTTACTGTCACAAGACCAGATATCATGTATTCTGTTCATATTCTTAGCAGATTTATGCATCAACCTAGGAATCTCCATATGGAGGCAGCCCTTCGAGTTGTTCGTTACTTAAAAGGCGCACCTGGTCAAGGCTTATTCTTCGCTTCAAAGAGTGATCTTAAACTTCGAGCTTATTGTGACTCGGATTGGGCAGGTTGCCTGATGACTAGGAGATCAACCACAGGATATTGTGTCTTTCTTGGCCCTTCATTGATTTCATGGAAATCAAAACGTCAGAAAACTGTCTCACTTTCTTGATGAAGCGAATCACCGTGCAATGGCGGGGAGCTTCTTTCGTGAGTTATCTTGGGTTCGGTATTTGCTCAGAGATTTGGGAATCCTACAACAAGAACTTCTTTGAATTGTATTGTGACAATAGAGCGACGATTACATATTGCAGTGAATCCGAGTATTTCATGAACGTACAAGGCACATTGAAATGGATTGTCATTATATAAGAGATAAAAATTCAAGATGGCTCCATAACAACAAAGTTTGTAAGATCGCGACATCAATTGGCGGATGTTCTAACCAAACCTACGGGAAAAAGAGATCTTTATTCCTATGGTTCGTAAGTTGGGAGTACAAGATATCCACCGTCCAACTTGAGGAGGGTGTTAGGAAATTAATCTTCCGTATCTTCCATATTAAGAATAGAAGATTTGTATATACTATTGTAATCACTAATTTATAGTTAACAGCCTGATTTGTTGCTAATCAGTTACTGATTTGTAGGGATGCACAGATCTTTCTCTGTATATATGTGTTCATCTTTATCAATGATAATATACAATACATTCTTCTCTTTTTCAAAGTATGCTCCAATGCCATTGTTGAAAGTTTAATATTGATCACATTGATATAAATATCTGAAAATAAAATTTGTTCTGTACCAAGCCGTTGATGAAACATCAGTAGATCTAACATTCTGAACAGAGCCATAAAGGTAAATGAAAATATTAATTTATTGTTTAGCAATAGTAATAATAAATTCGGGGATATATATATATATATATATATATATATATATAGAAAATTTGTCAAATGTGTTTGGATTTATCATGTTTGTGCACATTTTGTTTCCTATAAATTTTGATATTTGTTTATGAACTCATCACTTATGTCAAAAGAGACTTTGAGATATTTATTTGTTTGTGAACTTGTATTTGTTTAGATATTTTGAATATAGAATCACCCATGATTCAAGTTTTGGTAGTATTTACGGGGGTTATAAAATTTTATTCAAAATATTTTCAAATCAGGAGTGGCAATAATACCTAGCTAATTTGGGGGTTTAATATTAGCTTATGTGTAGTTTTCAAAATTTTATATTTTGTTTTAGAGTTCGAGTTTATTTTGAGTAGTGTTGGAGTATTGAGAGACATATAGCTCTTATTTGCTATTTTGATGAGTGGATCTTTAATTTGTTTGTCTGTTGAAGGAAATCAAAGCTTATTTGTTGTTGGGGTAAGAGGAATTGGGTCATGTGGATTATAAGCTCTGATATTACATGTCGTGTTTATGGAGGGGAAGAAAGTGGGGAGATAACAAGTAATTTTTTTTAACCACACAATAAGGAGATAGTTAATTGTTGACAGGACGAAAATCTGGCAGAATATTTGTTGACCGGAAGAAAATCAAGCAGAATATTTGTAGATAGTAGTTAGTTTTTAAATTTAGTTAGGAGTTTTTTTTTTAAATTTTATTGTATATTATTCTCTCCTAACTTAATGGAGAAAATCTATGGGTTGATTCCCTCATGACCACAAATGTTTGAGTTTTATAAAGCTATGGCCATAAAACTTTTTTTTGTAACACAAAAGCGACTTAACTTTCTCAGGTTGCACATGTTGGCATAATGGTCTGTTTTAAGGTGGTTTCTGATGAGTTAGCTAATGTGGTGCTAACATGGCACCGGAACTATCTTAAAATAGGCTATTATGGCCACATGTCCAACCGCAGAAAAGTTAAGTGGCTTTTGTGTTACAAGAAAAAGTTTTATGCCCACAGTGCTATAAAGTGAAAACATTTGTGGTCATGAGGGGAATGAGCTCGGAAATTTATATATCTTGCCCTATAAAAAGGGAACCTTGTAAACCTATGAAAATATAGAAAACCTTTATTCTCCTATCTTTCACACATGGTATGAGAGACTCCCTAAGAAACCCTGATAATTTATCCTCAAGCTCAGCTTGTGTTTTTAGTCTCTATTTTTTCCCCTTCCTTTGAGGGTTTTATAAACTCTCAAATCTACCATTTGTTTTTTGGGTTATTGATTGTTGTTGATCAGCCATGTCTAAAGTAAACTCTGATTCTTCACCATCCTTTATAACCTAGCAAAAAACCTCAATGCATTGACTCCCACACTATCCGTATTACTAACATTCATCTAAATGGCAGTAACTACTTTTGGTGCCCTTAATCAATAAAGATACACATCCGTGGTACATGTAAAATTGAGTTTTTGATTGGAGAAAAAAAGGATCTAGCACCTGAAGATCCTTCATATGCAACATGCGATGCTAAAAATCAATAGTAAAGACGTGGCTTGTGGATTCAATGGAAGAAGATATTAGTTCCAATTACATGTGCTATTCCATGGCCAAGGAATTATGGGACAACATAAGCTATATGTGGTGTCTTTGTGTGTGTGTGTGTGTGCGTAGACTCTAACTGTGGTTTAAGCTTGTTGGTTTGTGCTCAGGAGGTTAGAACAAGTTTGGTTGGTGTGTTCGAGTCATTGTGAGCTTAAGCGATTGAGTGTGCGGTTGCTCACCTTCTCGGCTTAAGCCATAGGCCGGGCCACGTGCCCATGGTTATTGGTGGCGGTGGGGCGGCCTGAGCTCTCAAGTTGGGCACATGGAGTTCTAGGGAAGCCCCTAGTGGGTTGCGCGCAGGTGTAGTGAGCTCACAGAGAGCGCCTAGGTGCTGCGCTGCGGGCTGCACGAGGGCACGTAGTGCCCACAAGGCATTCCTAAGAGCGGCCTTGTGAGAGGTGTGCATTATTGTAGGGTTGTATGTCTTTGTGACCTTGGGCTTTATTCTTGAGTTGCTTTGTTTAATTCTTTTTGTTGTTGTTGTTGTGTGTGGGTGTGTTGGTTGGTTAGGTGTTGAGAGCTTGGCAGAGGAGTAGCGCGCCCGAGGTTTTTAGGCCTAAGTTGTGAATGAGATTCATGATTGCACAATTCTTTTAGGATGTGACTTGATTATTCATATTGCCTGATTAAAAATGATTTGTGGATTTTATTGTATTAAATCGATGCTTCGATTTGTTTTAAAAAGGGATTTCTATATTATTAAATTATCTTTGAAACTCTTGAATTTGAGTTAAAATTATTTATAAGATTTTGGTTATGATTTAAAAGAAATCCTTCAGTTTGCCATATTAAACCGTTGATTTAATCAGTTTAGAAAGGTTTCCATGCCTTCCATTTTATATATGAGACTCTTGATGTTTGTTGAAAAGGCTTATGTTTACATTGGTATATTGGATTTGAATGACACTTGAAACTTGTGTATATGTTATTTTGTGACATTGAATTATGCTAAATTGATAATAATTCCTAATGTATGATTATTATCCCTATCAAGAACCATGTGTTATGGCTTATATGGATGGTATTGTAACCCACCTGTTGTAGCAGTGGGTCCCAATGGACCAGCCTTTAGAGGTGGCATGGAGGACTTGTTTCTTTTCTCTTCAGGTGGGTTGGAGAATCCCTACTTTTGATAATACACCAGGATTCTAGATTCACCATATGGAACCGGTGGGTTAACGTTAAGGACATGAGGACCTTGAAGGCTCTGAACTTAGCTGTAGCCACAACTATAGTTTAGAGGGTTTTCTAGACCATGAATCCAAGGATCGAGATGTAAAATTGTTATTAGAGAACTCATGCTTCTTATGTTGTACTTTCCTTTCATTGATTCCTTGTTTACTTTTCTGAAATGTTTCTTCATATTCTTGGAAAGAATAAATTTTATTACAAGTTCACAATTTGATGTTTTGTAAAGTTGTATTATTCTTAACGATGAGTTGAGAAGTGAAACCCTGCTTTGAGGCAAAGGTACCATTTATAATAGTTTTTGGATTTCATGCATAATTATATATATATATATATATATATATATATATATATATATATATATATATGTGTGTGTGTGTGTGTGTGTGTTATATGTGCTATACTAATTATTGTATCTTCAAAATTTATGTATTTATTTAAAAGCTTGATTGTTGATGTTCTCCAACTCGATTTGTTATTTTTTTTGGAGTTGTCCTAACCCAATCATTAGGTGATTTAGGTTACTCACCCTCTCTCTCCCTTCCAGGCTCTAGCAACTAGTAGCATGGCAATGAGATGGAGTACTGGATATTGTCTGATATCCTATTTTTATTTGTTTCTATTATCCCATATATTTCTTTGAATATGTTGCATTGTTTAAGAACATGTATCCACTAGGGTGTTTGAAACTCCTTATGCATGATTTCTTTGTTGTTTGTTTTTCTTTGAAACCTAGTACACTTGTGACTGGTATACTTCTTGAAGTCTATTATGAGGTTTTGATATTTGTTGCTTCCTCTATGTTAGTGTTGTACTACATTCCTTGTGTACTATATATTCTTGTAAATCGTGTTTAGAAATGTGTAATTCCAGGGATCTCGCTAGCCTTGCGGCAACTCAAGGGTCGATTGGTGTGAGTGTCACTTCTCGGATTGTCAGGTCCATGGGCCTGTAGGTCGAGGCGTGATACCAGATGTATTTAGATTTGGGGAACCAATCCTAAATTTATGAATTAACTCTAAAACCTGGTGAAATTCGACAAGGAGATGATCTTGTACTAGATATCTCAACTCATTGAAGAAGTTATGGGAAGATTTTGATTTGTTTAACAACTATAAGATGCAAACCACTATAAACATATGATGGAAGCATATCGTATTCACAAATTTCTTGTTGGATTAAACATGGAATTTGATGAAGTCCAAGGATGGATTATTGGCAGGACCCCTCTTCCTTCACTTAGTGAAGTATTTGCTGAAGTTTGTCATGAAGAAATCCTCAGGCATGTTATTTTATGGAATAAAACTTGAACAAGGTAGGTTAAAAGTCCAACACTTATTGTAGATGCTATTGCCAATAGAGCAACAAACTTCTTATGGAGATTAGCGAACAAGCAGCGGGTATGGTGCAATCATTGTAGCAAACCACGCCACACCTGAGAGACATGCTGGAAAATCAATAATAAGCCAACAAACTGGAAAAGTAGGTTTGGTGATTGAAACAACTGAGGAATTCCTTCTTAAAATGAAGCTAACATGAACCTCTTCATTAAGAAGTAGAAGATTACCTTTTGAAGCTATTGAAATCCAATCTGGAGCCTGGTATTTAAAGTGTCTCTATTGCTCAAATAGATAGTACCTGTATATTCACTCTCTTGTAGTTCAAATTTTGTTCCATGGGTAATAGATTCTGAAGCTTCCGATCATATGACGAGCTTATTTAATCTTTTCAACTCTTTTTCTCTATGTTCTAGTCTTGAAAATTAAGAGTTGCAGACGGTAGTTTCCACCAATTGCAGGGAAAGGTTCTATAAAATTATCAGATTTTTTTATTCTAAAATTTGTTCTTCATGTCCCTAAATTAACATGTAACCTTTTGTTCGTAAGTAAACTTACCTAAGAATCTATTTCTCATGCAATCTTTGTGATTCTCATAGTGAATTTCAGGACCAGAACTCGAGAAAGATGATTGGCAGTGCTAAGATGATAGATGGACCTTAGTAGTGTTTGTTTAAATTCTATTTATGAGTAAATAAGGCTTTGGCATTTTAGAATAGGACATTCTAGTTTTTTTTATATCTAAAACATTTGTTCCCTACTTTATTCAAAAGTTTGGTTTGCTCCTCATTTTATTGTTAGAGTTGTTGTCTATCCTAAAGCCATCACACTACTTACTCTCCTAAACCTTATACTTCTTCCAAATCATTCTTTTTAATACATAGTGATGTTTGGGGATGTTGGTGAAAATGGTGCTTTGTTACTTTCATAGATGACGATACTAGATTGTGTTGGGTGTATTTAATGAATAAAAAATATGAGGTTGGAAAACTATTTAAGGATTTTCACACAATGGTAGAAACTCAATTTCAAACTAAAATTAGCATTTCTCACACTGATAATGGAACTGAGTATTTTAAAGGGATTTTTGGACATTTTTTAAAGGAAAAAGGGATCCACTATCAATCCACTTGTGGGGTTAATTTTTCAGGAAGTCACCAAACTTTGATTTATTATCACTTTGGTCATCCAACTTCAAAATGTATCAAAGTGGTCACTCAAATTTTAATTCATATCACCGGGAAGTCACCCATGGCTTTCCAGCCCAAATTAGTCTACGTGGCCGCCGAAAAAACTGAGGTGGTTTTTTTTAATCCACATCATCATGCTCACATGGCCTATCCATGTCATTATATTAAGATTTCTTGAATTTCACTGGACACTTGATTGCCACATCAGCATCTTTCCCCTTTTTTCCTTCTTCTTCATCTTGTGGGTTCTTTTCTCCGTATTCTTCGACTCCTTCTTCTCGCCATTGTTTGCCTTCTTCTGCTAGACATTGTCTACAAGAGTTTCAGCGTGGACTATCTGTAACGGTGATTGGGAGGAAAGGAAACACCACGTGTTGAAGCTTCTTCTTTTTCTCCTCCAACAAAGAGACATGCCCTAGGACCCAGTGGAAGATAGTTTTGCTTTTTTGTTGACTGATGTCTTCAAAATTTGATTGTCAATATGGAGTTGATTTTATTTTTTTTCGGTTGATTATAATTAATGGTAGTAATTGTGAGTATACAGGATTGTGATATTCTGGGTTGATATATTTATTTGAGTTGATTGTAATATTTATTTTCGAATGCCGCAATTCATGTCATTTGAGCATCCAATACCGTGAGTACTACTTATCAATGGTAGTAAATTTAAAGTGATTGAAAGATAATGTAAATTTCTGCATAACATAGAACACTGATTGAAAAAATCCATAAAATAGATTAATTTTCATTCACATGTGTAGTTTACACTGTCAATGGTAGTAAATTTCATTCACATGTGTAGTTTAAATTTCTGCATAACCAACCCTGGAAACTCCTTAACTAACTACATAACTGCATTTACAATGTCTTCCATAATAAATTTCACATATTCTGGAGATCGGAAGATTACAACAATCAGAATGAAAAACCACAAAATAGATTAATTTCATTCATATAACTGCATAACTGCATTTACATTGTTTTCCATAATGATATTTGCATTTATAAAATATGTTTTCAGTTTTAGATGAGTGCATCACAAAACTTCATAACCGCATTTACAAAATTTCATAACTGCATTTAGATGAATGCATCTCATTGCTTACAAAGATCTGCAGCCAAACATGACAAAATACAAAATTTCTTAAAAACGAAATTCTGCATAGTTGTCACTTCCTTGTATGTTTACCAACTCCATTACTGGTACCACCTGGGGGAACCCATTTCCTCTTCCTATTAATGAGACCTCCTTCTTTGGATCTGTCTTCATTGTCTTTATGTCTTCCTTAATGAGATCTCCTTCTTTAAACCCTTTCTCTGCTTCCTTTCGATCACCGTTAAAGATAGTCCACTCCACGCTACGCTGAACCTGTCCAGAAAATGGGCGGCAAGCAGAATAAAGTGAACAATGGCAGCAAGAAGAAGAAGAACAACATGGAGAAGAAGAAAGAAGAAGAACAAGAAAGGGGAAAGGTGTTGATGTTCTCGCCACATGTCTTAATCCCATCTTTGGCGGCCAGGTAAGCGTGATGATGTGGATTAAAAAGCCACCTCAGTTTTTTCGGCTGCCACGTAGACTACTTTGGGCCGGAAAGGCACGGGTGACTTCCTAGTGATATAAATTAGAATTTGAGTGACCACTTTGATACATTTTGAAGTTGGATGACCGAAGTGATAATAAGTCAAAGTTTGGTGACTTCCTAAAAAATTAACCCCCACTTGTGTATATACTCCACAACAAAATAGAATTACTAAAAGAAAAAAATAGGCATTTACTTGAAGTTGCTTATGCTATGATTTTTTCAATGAACATTCCAAAATACTTTTGGGGATAGACAATTTTACTGCATCCTACTTAATCAAGAGAATGCCTACAAGAGTCTTACAGTATAACATACCATTAGTATATTTGAAAACCTTCTTTCCTTTATCAAGGATGTATTCAGATTTGCCTCCAAAGATTTTTAATTGTATTGTTTTTATCTTTTTTTCCTAACAATGCTCATTCTAAACTAGATCCACGAGCTAAAAAATGCATTTTCATAGGCCATGCACCTAATAAAAGGGAATACAAATGCTATAATCCCCAACTATAAATGTTTATGTGAGAATGGATGTCTTATTTTTTTAAATTAAACCTTACTTTCACAAAAATTTTCTTCAAGAGGAGACTAAGGAAATGGAAGGAATTTTTTGGAGCAACGCACCTACACCATTACCAAATATGATTTTATCCATTAATGAAAGGGAAAAATGTGGTGAAATTAATGGAAAGAAAGAAAATCTTGGTCATGAAATGGCAGACATTATTGTATCTAAAACAAGGGGAGAGTCACTACAACAAGGACAAAATGATCCCACTACTACGTTTCAATTTTTACTCCTAGAAGACTCCATCAAAAGGGTCGAAGTCAGTCTATCCACCTTGGAATTGATCAATCTCAGCCCTTGAATCAAGAACTTTAAATTTTATAGATAACCTTACTCCTAATCCCTCAATTGATCTTGATATTCCTATAGCAATTAGAAAAAGGAACCTAAGATTGCACAAAGAATCCAAAATACCTAATTGCTAAATACATGTCATATACAAAACTATCTCATACCCATAAGTCTTTTGTTTACCAAATTTTTGTGTGTCTATCTATGAGACATTCAGGAAGCCTTTGATGATCCGGATTGGAAAGCAGCAATGATAGAAGAGATGAATACTCTTTGGAGAAGTGGCACGTGGGGAGTTGTGAATTTACCAAAGGAGAAAAAGATAGTTGGTTGCAAGTGGATGTTTATAGTAAAATAAAAGGTAGATGGGAGCATAGGAAGGTATAAGGCAAGGCTTGTAGCAAAAGGGTTCACCCAAATATATGGGACTGATTACCAAGAGGCCTTTGCACCTGTAGCCAAGATTAACTCAATCAAGGATTTTGTTATCCTTTGTGGTAAATCATAACAAACCATTATACCAATTGGATGTAAAAATGCATTCCTTAATAGAGACATAGATGAGGAAGTTTTATGAATCTACCACCCAATTTTTAGGAAGAAATGGGGGCAAACAAAATATGTAGATTAAGAAAGTCACTATACGGTCTCAAATTGTTATAACCCAGTTTTTTGGCCCATTACTATAGCAGCCAGTTCATGTAGCAAATGTTACTATAGAAGCATGTTACTGTAGTAGCCCAAGAATTTGTTTAAGACTTCAACCTTTTGTCTCCTCCAACTCCATCTCACATCCATAAGTTGCAAACCCTAGCTCTATGATCTTTCTCTACCCTTGGCTGTTGATGGTTATATGTAAGTGAATCTTAGGTCTTTTTTAAATTTTTTTTATGCAATTGTTGATTTTAACCCTAGATTTGGTCTCCATTTTTTTTTTCCTCTTTTGGTTTCTTCCTATATCCTTTGAAGGAGGAGGAAGGAAGAGATTTTAGGTGAGTGGACTAACCGAATCTTTTTTGATTTATTTTGATTCTTGTATATTATATTTGCATGATTTGGTGTTGATTTGGCATGTTATTGTTGGAAACTTGGCATTGTTTTGTCATATATATCATACTTAATGCTAACTTGGTTCATAAAAATTTAAGACCTTGGGAGTTATATGTATTGTGAATTTTGCAAGTGAAGGATAATGTGTGAAAGAGTCATATTCATGAGTTATGTTAGAGTCCATGAGATGGAATTTGGGTTGATGCACACAAGATGTTTGATAAATTGACTCTAAGTGTTGAATGCAAGTATTTATGACATAATTGTGAGAATTGTTTGATTTAATTTCATTATTATTTTGCTTCAATGGTGTTGATGAACCTACTATTTAGTTTGCATGTGTACACTTTGTATGAAGGAATGATAAGTTTGAATTTCTTGCTTATCGCTATAAATTGAATTGAATTTTCTAAGTATGTTTGATTGATCTCATGTGTGGGGTATAATATGCATATATTATGGAATTGGCTTGAAATCAAGAGGTAAGAAAATGTGTTTATATCCATGTCATGGATTGTGTTAAATTATTAGAATGGAAGAATTTTGGGAAGATGAGATTTTATATTGTATATGTTGTATGTGGGCATAGGATTGGGTATGTTGATTGAGAGGTTTGTTGGATGCCCACAAAGCGCTCAGTGAAATGCCATTGTGGTTTTAGTACAAGTATTTGATAAGATTTTTGTAGAGATTGATCGAAGTTAGAGATGGTGGAGATTTCTTTTATATGTCGATAACGATGCTAATGATCGCATGTGAGGAGTGTGTGTATGCTTATTTATGGATGTAAACTATAAGTATTTGTGCATATTGGCAAGTGAAATTTGATTATGTGAGGGATTTATGTTTATGTAATTCTTTGGTTTGGAAATGGGAGAGATTGTGAATGTTTTTATGATATGTTGGGCTTATGTGAAGGAGATAGAGAGAGGGGGGAGAGATGTATGCTCATAATAAAATGTAAGGCATTAATATAAACTTATGTGAAGAAATGCAAGAGCATAAATGTTCAAGAATGAAAATGGTAATATGAGTTGATATTGAATCTAGAGAATGGAGTGTTATGAATCTAGAATTGAAGAAATTTTAGCGATGAGGTGACATGATAATTATGTTTGGCAAAGAATTGAAAAGATGGTGATTTTGCCTTAGTGTTATTGCATCTTTGATATTGGAGGTAATTTTGATTAATGTTAAATTAGAATTGTGTTAAATGTATTATATAGCTTACAATGGTTGATGTTGCATGGTGTTTCAAAGTTAATTTAATAATGGAGGGGGAAACTAGGTTTATGTCTTTGAATTGAGAACTTATCTTAAATTGACAATATTGATAAGATGCAATGTTGCAAAAATTGAAGTGGTGGAAAAACCATGGGTGTGGGTTGGATATGTAATTATAGCCATTGCCAATGTAATACCCTCAATACAGAATTGGTGAGCATGCTAGTGTATGGAAATATGAGAGAGGCATGATTGATGGTATATGTATGTTTGTGAGAAATTAAGGGTTAATGTATTGTGACTATCACTATAGCACACATGGCCGATTTAATTATGTGTTGGTGTTTATGGTCTTGGTATTGAGGTTAAATGTGAGCTG
Organism: Dioscorea cayenensis subsp. rotundata; assembly: GCF_009730915.1. Lineage (NCBI taxonomy): Eukaryota > Viridiplantae > Streptophyta > Magnoliopsida > Dioscoreales > Dioscoreaceae > Dioscorea > Dioscorea cayenensis. The sequence goes on along the minus strand of NC_052485.1, from coordinate 6,764,824 downwards.
CTTTTTATGATTGGAGTTGATGGAAGGACTTTGATGTTCTAGCCTTAATATGCTTATGTTGTTATGGAATGATGGAATTACTCCCATTAGTCTTTTTGTTTGCTTAATGTGGCTATCATGTTCTTTAAATGTAATAACTTATTATCATAAATTATATACTCAGCATTTTATTTTATTCTTTACCCAGATTACTGCATTATCATTATTGGTTATACTTAAAATTGTTGGTTTTTCTCCACTAAAGTGGGATTCTGAAATTTTGAAATTCTGTTTATTTGAATATTTGAGAAAAATTTGTGAAGATTCTAAATTTTCAACAAGAAGGTTTGTTTGAATGTTTTAGTCTCCAAATGAACTGTATTCAACCCTGTCAGTAAGGGTTAAATACTAACCTTATTGATAAGAATTACTAGAAAATTGAGATTGTAGTTTCGTACCATATCCATTCAGTGGTAAATGACCATTTGATACCATGTCTGTTTGGTAATAATAAACAACCATCTATTATCTATAGTAAATTTGGGACATTTCTATTTGAAATCTTGTCCAGAAGTTTCTATATTTCGAAGATTGGTATTTTTGGATATCATATTTGGTTAATGGCGATATTGAGAAGTGTTTGCAAAGTTGTGCATTGGAAACTTATGTTTATGTATTCATACTTGTACATGGTTTCTTGCGTTATGTTTACTTGTGGTTTTTACCGATGTTTTGGAAAGGTTTGATTAAGATTCTTCTATATCTGAAAGTGTTCGAAAGTTTTCCACCTATTTTCACCCCACTCACTGAGTAATTGAATTACTTAGCCTCTCTTCTTCTATCTTTTCAGAAACTGGACTCTAAAGTTATTGTGCTCAAGTCTAGTGATGTTCACCCAGTGCTAGGATGGATCCCCTAGGGTTGTTGCTTTATTGGATTTTTTTGAAAATACTCATTCTTTTATATTATTGTATAATATTAAGTTGTAAAATACTTTTGTAACTTCATTGGTTTATTTTTTATCTTCTTTGAATCAAATTCTGATGCCTTGCAGGCTTATGGGATTCATGCCCTGCAGGTCTGTGGCCATTTGTCAGCCACTAGGTCTGACAGGGTTGGGTTCGGGCATGACACAAATGATCCTCTAAAGGTTGGTTTAAAAGATTTTGAAAAGCTGTGAACATTTGCGGTTATTATTCAAGCCAAGCAGACCACACTATGTTTTACAAATATTGTAATGAAGGGAAAGTTGCTATCTAATTATTTATATGGATGATATAGTTTTGACTGGTGATCACAAAAAGGAGCTGGAAAAACTTAAAGGAAGGTTGGCAACAAATTTTAAGACCAAGGACTTGGGAAAGTTAAAGTACTTTAGGTATATTTGTGAATCGACGTAAGTATACCCTCAATCTACTTGATAAAACATGACTTCTTGGTTGTAAACCCACTGAGACATCAATTGAACCCAATCTTAAACTACAACCATCAAAAGCCAAGGAAGTTGTTGATAAAGAACAATACCAAAGACCAATGTTTTAAAAACTGGACTGGACTAGACCAATCAGTTCAACAGGTTGAACCATGAACCAGCTGTCAGTCCTGTCTAATCACTCACTTAAAACCAGCTTTTTGTTGAACCACAATTGAACTGTGACTAAATCGAGAACCGGTGAACCAATTGGACTTGACCAGGGTAATAGTGGTAGGTTTAAAAAAAAATTGAATATCCAATCATGAATCATCCAGGCATCCACTTCTTCTTTTGTTGTTGGTTGCCCTCTTCCAAATGGGAGTTGAACCTTTCAAATCAAAATCCTAAGGGTCATGTAAATCTTCTTTATTAAAAAAAATATTGGTGAGTTCAAGTATTTGAAGCTTCATATCTTGAGGTATTCCATGATTTCCATATATAGCACTTTATCTTTAATTCTTCTCTAGAATATTTTTTTTCAATTTTATTTGGTTCATCCATTCATGTTGTGTCTTGAACTTCATATACCTCTCAAATTTGTTGTAGAGGGCCTAGAGGTTGAAAATCAGTGCCACAATCTCACTCCATTTCCTCATAACAATCAATTGTTAAACCAAGGTTGAGGTGTAAATTTTATTTTAGACCAACTTTTATTACAGAAATGTTCTGTATCTAGATCTTTGTCCTTGAAAAATTGAGGTCTAAGTGTGTTAAGCATTTTTTTTACATACAACTCCTTTGGGCTGGACTCTATTCGATGCAAGCATTTGCTCGTTGGTCATTTATACTTTATAGTAATTCTAGGGTATAATACCCGAATTGGTCCCTCTACTTTTCTCTCTCTTTTTTTTTGGCCCATTTACTCAGAAATGCTCCCAACTAGTCCCTCTACTCTTGAAAATGGACACACTTAGCCCCTTTACTCTTAGTCTCTTCCCAACTAGCCCCTCTATTCTTGAAAATATAGGGACTAGTTGGGTCATTTTTAAGCGTAGAGGGACTAAGTAGGGCCATTTTCAAGAGTAGAGGGACTAGTTGGAAGCATTTTTGAGCAGAGGGACCAAAAGAAAAGAGAGATAAAAGTAGAGGGAAGAATTCTGGTATTGCACCTAATCCTAGTGATCTTTTTATTTTCTTATTTCTAATGTCATAGATTGACAGCATAAACAAGTATGTTTTTCATTTTCAAGCATGTAATTACTTGAAGATCTCATTTTTGTTTGTTTTTCTATTTTAACGTTTATTTTTAAATGTTTTTTATTTGTCTTGTTTAATTTAACTAAATTAGATTTTGGAAGCTAAAATTTTGGAATGGAGGAAACTCATGGCAGCACAACACCATCATTAATTTCAACATCACCTAGTCAAAATCTGATCTAGCATGTTCGTATATTAGTGAAACATAAAGTAATGATGGAGAAAAAAAATGTTCATTTGTAATTTTTGTGCTAAAATACTGAAAGATGGAGGCATTCATAGAATGAAAATACATCTTACGGCCAAAAGGGTGAAGTAGGGCCATGTAAGAAAGTTTCTTCAGATGTCTGTTACAGATTGCAAGAAAGTTTAAGGGAATTTCAAGAACAAAAAATGGCTAATGAACGAGAAACAATAAATCTATTTGGAGATAATGTGCAATCATTTGAAGGTGACATGGCTAGAGGCCAAATTACTAAAATTCTTCAAGATAGTGAACCTAGTGATCTATCAAGTAAAAAGAGAAAAACTGGAATTGCATATTTTTTCCTTAGAGGTAGCAAACTTGGATCACAACCCACTATTAAGGTAGCATTGCAAAGCAAAGAATGGCGGCACGAAGTGGATTTGACTACTGGTTGGTTTTTCTATGATGCTTATATCTTGATAAATGTTACAAATTCATTTTATTTCCAACCAATGATAGATGCTATAACTTGTATAGGATTGGGATACAAAGGTCCTACCTATCATTCTTTGAGAGCGAACTTGCTACAAGTGTCAAAAAAAGAACTACAATTGCTTGTTGATACTTATCGGAGTAGTTGGGAAGATTGTGGATGCACAATAATGGAGATGGTTGGAAAGATATTCATTAAACATCTTTGATTAATTTTCTTGTATATTCTCCAAAAGGAATACCTTTCATCAAATCAGTTGATGCATTAGACATGATTTCTGATGCTCCAACCCTTGTAGTTTATTTGCTGAGATTGTTGGTTGGAAAAATGTGGTTCATGTTGTCACCAATAACGTAGATAATTACAACGGGTTGGAAAGATTGCTTAACGAAAATATTCTAGTATTTTGTGGTCACCATGTGCAACTCATTGTTTAAATTTGATGTTGAAGGATATTGCTAAATGCCACACATAGAAAGTTTAGCTCAGCGTGCTTCTTCTATTACAGGTTTTGTGTATAACCACAAATGGACATTGAGTTGGTTAAGAAACATAGAAGGTTGGACAGAGATTCTTCGACCTGGTGACACTCGTTTTGCCACGACTTTCCATTGCTTTGCAAAGTCTTCAAGATCATAAGTGCAATTTGAAAGCTATGGTTACTTCTAGAGATTTTGGTAGTTGGAGTGGATCTAAGACAAAAAAAAACAAAAGAAGTTCAAAATATTATTTTAGATAATCAATTTTGGAATGATTGCTTGATAATGGTCAAAATTGTGTCTCCACTTGTATGATTACTATGCATTGTGGATTCTGATGAAAGAAGTTCTTTGGGTTATGTTCATGAGGGAATGATGAGAGCAAATAAGGCTATAAAAGATATATTCAAATATCTAAGGAGATTGCACTAGCCTTATATCTTAATTTTGGAAGAAAGATGGGAGTGTCAATTACGTCAAGATATTCATCCTGCTGCATTTTGGTTAAATCCAACTTTTTAGTATGATAAAGACAAGGTTTGCCACTCATCAAATGTTATGGATGGGTTTATTACTATAATCAATAACTCTCACATATCTCCAAGCCATAACAAAATGATAGCTGAATCTTCTACTTTTGGAAGCAATTAGGTAGCTTTGGAAATACTTTAACCCAATATTCTAACAACCAAGACCAGGTACAATAATAAGTTAATAAATTGTATTTTTTAATTATTTAATTTGATATTTTCATAATTTTATTAATAACATGATTTTTTTTAACTTAGATGAATGGTGGAGGTTCTTCGGGCATAATGCTCCTAACTTCTATTAGAATTCTTAGTCAAACGGCTTCCTTTTCCTGTTGTGAAAGAAATTGGAGTGTGTTCAAAAGAATACACACAAAATGTAGGAATAGGTTGGAGCATGAAAGGTTAAGCTATCTTGTTTATATGCATTATAATCTTCTTTTGAAAAATAGGAATGCAACTAACTTGTATCCATTTATTTAATTAATGTGATACCTTAATATGAATATTGATTAAATCTTTTTATTTGTAGAAAATTCAATAGGAGCAAATCTCTAGATCCTATAGATTATGAGTGTATTGATAAAATTGATTCTTGGGTTGTCGAGAGTGAGCCTCCACGGGAACCCAAACTTAATCTTGACGAGTTGGAAAGTATGGTCACTCAAGAAGAAGAAGAAAGACAAGAACAAAGAGGAGGATAACAAAATGAAGGTGGCCATAATAATATTGATGGTAAGTAGTAAATAATTACTATGATTATAAGTAAAAGTTTATATAGTTCTTCGAATATTAATTACTTACAAATAATATGTCTTTTGATAGATTCACCAAATTATCACGGTGAGGATGCTCTAGTAGTTGAAGATGGAATTAATTTTTCATCCTTTGATATCAACCAAGGAAAAAAGGAAGATTAAAAATTTAAGTCTCAACAGTGATAAATTTTTGCCAAAACATCTAAAAAAGAAATACTATATTTTAAAGTTCCAACTTTCAAGATTTTTTTGAATTTATGAATTTGTGGCAATGTGGCATGGTCCCATTGATTTAGGTATTGAAATTTAAATGAGTTTATTCACATTTTCTACTTAGTCAATTACCTCATTTTTTGATTTTTAATTCTTTGTTGAAACTAATAACTCTTATTACCTTTCAAGTGGGTAATGAACATCATCTTTGTAACATAAAAAGCTAAGTTTAGTATTAAAAACTAATATTCATATGTTGATCTTATATTTCTTGTGAATGTGAATTTATATAGCTAATGTAGGATATTATGTTTATTTCAGACTGAAATGCAGCTATAGTCGAGATAAGCAAAAGCCTTTATCAAGGACTTGCTATTGTCATCCATTAGCAAATATCTAATTAACTACATGGTGTCAAATGAATGTTATTATGTAGTAAAATTACTATATGGTTATTCATTTTTAATGTTGAGTTGTTGATCTTTCTACTTTTGATGGTAATAATGTGTGCTTGAATGTGAATCACCATCTTTGTTATGACTTACTTTTGTTGGATCGGATTAAGTTGAAATTTTGATTGATGAATGTTTGCCAATTAATTTTTATGTAGGAGTTGTGAATCTTGTGATGTGTGAGCTAATATTGTTTGTATTTGTAAAATTACTTTTTTTATATTTATTAGCAATTTTTTGATGTTGTATATAATTTTTTGATATTCTGATTTTTTTTCCTTTTTTTCTAATTGTTTAAATTTTTTTAATATTTTTTAGAAAATTTATTTTTTTAAAATATCAAATTCAATTGAACCGGATGGTCCAACCAATTGAATCAGTCAGTCCAACCAATTGAACCTGTGTAACTGCGGACCGACCACCTAACTAGTTTTTGGAAAGATTCAATTTTTAAAACGTTGCCAAAGACTCGTAGGAAGACTAAGTTTTTTATCTTCTTTGTAGTCACTATGGTAAGCTAGTTCATGTATCTTCTAATCAAGGGCTCTTCAATGCAGTTTATAGAATTCTTAGATATTTGAAGGGAACTTCTGGAAAGGTTTGTTGTTAAAAAATCAGGGGCACCAAGAAGTTTATACTGATGCACCAAAAATTGGGTTGGAAGTATTCTTGATAGAAGATTCACATTTGTATACAACATCTTTATTGGAGCAACCTAGTTACTTGGAGGAGTAAAAAATAGAATGTGGTAGCAAGGAGTAGTGCTGAAGCTAAATTTAGATCATTTTTTCTTGGGATTTATGAGGAATTTTGGATTAAGAAATTGTTGTATGATCTAAAAAATTCCAAGTCCTTTACCTATGAAGTTGTATATCAATAGCTCATAACTCTGTGCTTCATGATAGGACAAACCATGTGGAAATTGACAAACACTTCATTAAAGAAAAACTTGAAAGTGGGATGATATGCATGCCATACTTTCCTTCAAGAGAAAAAGTTGATAATAATTAAATTTTTATACTTAGTTAGGAAGATTTTATTATGATTTTATTATACATTATTCTCTCCTAACTTAATGGAGAAAATTTATGTATCTTGCCCAATAAAAGGGAGCCTTGTTAACCTATGAAAATACAGAAAACTTTTATTCATAAACTTCCCACACTCTACTGACACACCCTTTGCGTATGTATCGCAAGTGCACGGGTTTGTCGAAGTAATAATACTCTGGTGAGTGGGTAGTTGTATCCACAGGGAATAGGGATCAGAAACACAAAGATTGCTATTTAACTAAAGTGAATATGGATCGATAGTGGTGTGAATAATATCAATATGAAAAGAAATAAAAAGAACAAGAAAGAGAGAGATGCTATATAAAAAATGAGAGAAAAGGCAATCGATAGAAAATGAGGCACCTGGACATTACTCCCCCAAGGACTATTGCTTCATGTGCAAAACCAACTATTATGTTTCCTAACTGATGCTTAATGAGTCATGGAAAACCTAAAATACACAGTCCCAAACTTAAGATCAACCGTGACTAACCTTACACTATGCCCGGTGGAGAAATCACTCAGTCTTGACGCCTCACACTGTGCAAGATTACAATAAGCTCTAGGGATTCCATGTGATAAACCCTATTCTCTAATATAGGTCTAACCCTTTGGTCCAGGCGAAAGACCCCTAGTCACAATTAAGCTACAACACTAAGGATTACTTCAACGCTTCACTCTGTTGCTTGTGCAACTAAGCCCCGGTGGAGTTTCTCTCTTACCATTTCACTCTATTGTGACCGTAAAGAACTCTTGAAACACGGAGGTAGGATAAATCACATCGAAAGGGAAAGGGGACGCTTCGCTACCTCTCGACTCACCCTCTCGACTCACCTTCTCGATCCTCTCTAATCTTGCTTTGTCTAACCCTCATGGTGTGTCACCCACTCACAAGGATTACCAATGTAGACTCTCAACCCTAGTGTCACTCTAAGAAAAAATCCATTCAACAAGCATTCAAGATTGGAACTCAATTAAAGACGTCAATTAAAGAAACATAATGAAAGGTCAATGAAACAAAAACATCCTAGGGTTTACAAGTCCAAGCACCCACTAGGGGTTTAGTCTCTCCATGGAGCAAGATACAATTAATAATGAAATAGAAGGTAAAAACATGCAATCCATAAGTAAAACCCCCTCGTATTCCTTGTCGATGGTCTTGTGGAGTAGCCTCGTCTGTTTCAAGGGTTCCCCCATCAAGCCTAAGGCACACCTCACCGAATTGATGCCGATGAAAGCTCCCCAATAACTCTTTTCCGAAGGAACCCGGTGTTGAAGGCCGTAGAACCACTCCAAAAGCCTTGACAAAGCCTCTCCGAACCCTAGCAGTGAGCGCCTCCAAGGATGGGAAAAAGATGGAAAGAAGGATCCTCAAAACGGAACAAGTTGCGGCTTTAAATAGGCTGGAATCGGACATCCACACAGGTGTGTGGAAATTCCACATGCCCGTGTGAATCTCCAGTAAACTGATTTTCTGCGGCTTATGAACAGTAACTATGACAGTATTTTTGCTACAGTAAACTACTACATTACTCAGCCAAAATGCTCCTGAATCCACGCTCTTCATTGAGGCCACATGAATGGGCACACATCCATGCGGTAGATCGCGTTGCGTCTTCAATAAATGTCACATTGACGAAGATCTTGCTCGCCTTGCACAAGTCAGAACATGCGAATGTGATTGTCTTTGTGCCCCTCTAAGCTACGTATTTGCTTGAACACAATTGAAATTGGCACACAATCACGTGCATTTGAGCACAACTTGTGTCTTTGCACTTGCTCACTCCAGGATTTCATCAACAAAGTGCATCCACGATTTACTTTTGGTTTCTTTCTTTCATTCTTGTCTCCACAACCCTACATGCACAAAAGAACACAAATACACATGTATTAGCGATAAAATCTGAGACAAGTAATGCTCTATGTAAGAAAAAAATACTTCATATTACTAGTACATAAGTACTTATCACCTACTTGGTTGGTGAATAAGCCACCATATCCACCCACACTGTAACATCCTAACTTTTGATGGATTTAACATAATTTTATTTTGCGGTTATTTTGAATTTTTTTTAGATTTTCATGGCAATGATTTTGATGAATAAAGTATTGTTTTGGCATATTTAAATGGAAAGCCTGAATGGCTTTTCAAAACCATCCATAGTGCCTTCTAGAGAAGAAAGGAGACCAGGGAGGAAAGAAGAGGATGAATGCTGATGAGATGTCTTGATTTTACTAGGGTTTCATTTGAACCTAACTAGTCGTTAGTGGTGGTGCTATTGTATATGTACAAGTGTATATTTATATCTAGTAGTGGTGATGGAAGAAAGTTTATGTTTGGGGTTGGTTGATAGTTGTAGGTGTATGTATAGAGGAGATGTACATGGATGCTACTAGTGTTAGGATTATGCCCTCGAATGCCAACGAGGATACTTGTATTAGAGTTTTCATTTATATTATACATTCTTATTATTATTAATAGGCATTTATTTTGATGTTCATATAAATCTTGTGATGGCATTTTAATTAGTTTTGAACATTATAGTCCATGTGTATTAAGTTAAACCTTCTACTCTTTGTGGGATAAAGAGGAGAATACTAGAAGGGTTTGGGACTTATACACTTAAATAGTTCATAAATTCGAAAATATTTAATTGGGCATTAAAGGTTCAGAAGGATTTGTATGACATATACTTTGACAAAGATTGCAAGTTAAACACTATGGAATAGTGTGAGCATATGTCATAAATACATCATGGGATTAGTGTATTCGAACATGACTCACAAAAATCCAATCACATGAGTTTTACTCTTAGATAGTCAATATTGTGATTATTGGTTATGATCATATGAGTGGACTTTATACCTGAGATATCATGATCACAATGTACTTGTGACATCTAGTCTGTTACTAGAGCTGTTAGGCTCAATTTACCTTTTGGTACGACCGACCTCGAAGTGTGACTATGTTGGGCAAGTAGCAGTTGTGTCTAATCACCAAGAATGAATTCGTTCTCTGGGAAGTAAATGAGTTATTATCTTATGCGAT